>NC_142718.1:29362997-29664247 GCF_055471065.1 Atractosteus spatula
AAATATTCACTACTTAATTATGGCGAGCATTGTTTTAGAATCACACAAGTACTTGAATATAATTGTTTTTTTTTGTGTGACCTCATATCAAGAGCAGTTTATAAGTTTTATACATGAAAATCATGTATAAACTGTGTGAAAAACCTCCTGTTTCACAGCTGGTGATGATGTTGTGTTATTTCCAAACGCTCCCCGGCCTGGTCTGTGTTCATGCTGTAGGAGTCTCCCTGTCTCACCTTCCTTTTTTCCTCTGTCGCTCAGCTACATCTGATGGCAGCAGAAAAAAATCCAGATGGACACCCCACTGTTGTGAGTGGCATAGAGACTCAGCAATCCTAGGCATTCAATGCGGTTTCAATCCAAAAATGGAAAGGCCCTATTTTTGACTACTTTTTTCACTGCAGCCACAGAAAGCTGTAAGGTTCATTAATTGTTCAATAATGAAACAAGCTTTTAATGAACAGCTAGCTTCTGCTAGTCATTTATTTCACATGTGCTCATATAACTTTTTACACTTTCCATCCAGTCATAATAGTGTCATAAAGCAACCTGGGATGCCACACACTACTAACATCCATCAGTACAGTACTACAATGTATTTAAGTTGCATTGCTAAATATCATTACATCCCCTTTCCTTTGAAAGCTGAAAAACAAATTACATTTATATAAACACAGTGACAAACATAACTGAACTCATCTCATACTACTAGCTTATACATTCATCTGGATTCATTCATTTTAAAGATTCAGTTTGTCTGTTTTTTTATTTTTCTTGTAGATCTTCTCAACACAGAATAATTGGTTTTATCAGAAAGATGTGTATTTTATGAAGGCAGTGATGTAGAGAAAGTTGTGTTACAGTGGTCATCTGCACCTGGTTGTTCTGTGAATGTCTCTTGTGTTTTAAGAGGCTGCTGCGATTCCTTTGGAGTATCTGTCCATTTTCAGTTTTCATTGTGTAAAATCTTAGACTCACTTCCTCTAGAGGTGTGGCTCTTTTATTCCAAGAATTTGTATCTTCAACTCTTACAGCATCATTTTTCAAATCAAAGCATTATTTTACTCCTGGTACCATATAATGTTCATTAATTGTTCAATAATGAAACAAGCTTTTAATGAACA
Organism: Atractosteus spatula; assembly: GCF_055471065.1. Classification (NCBI taxonomy): domain Eukaryota; kingdom Metazoa; phylum Chordata; class Actinopteri; order Semionotiformes; family Lepisosteidae; genus Atractosteus; species Atractosteus spatula. Next base: position 29,364,122 of record NC_142718.1, read on the forward strand.
GCTAGATTCTGATTCTAGATTCTAGTCATTTATTTCATATGTGCTCACGTAACTTTTTACACTTTTTGTCCTGTCGTTATAGTGTTGTAGCGCAACCTGGGATGCCACACACTACTAACATCCATCAGTACAGTACTACAATGTATATAAGTTACATTACTAAATATCATTACAAAAGCTATTTACTGTATCTAAAGTGCATTCCTGCACTCAGCTTTAAATAGCTAGACCTGGAGAGAAAATCACACCTTAAACTGAAAAAAAATATTAACTGTCTTGTAAAAACATTATATAAAATATATCCAAAACCATTTCTGTCACATGGTTCAGCATAATCATTGCTATACCAGCATACTGTGGTGTAAAAGGCAAGATGACTGGTATGTATAGAATTTATACTGCAGATTGTCAGTGCAAAGGCCTGTCACAGTAAACCGGGACTCTGGTAGTGATCCGGTTAGTGAGAAAATTGAAGTATTTTGATCAATCCTTGGAGGCAAACATAAAGCACAACACAGAAAATGAAAGTCAGTTTCGGGAATCTCATCTTCACGATTGACCATTTCTGTTACAATTTTTACCCTGTTGGTAGGCAGACTCTTCCTGCTGAGTTTGTTACCTACTCATCTGGAAGGCTGAAACTGACTTGGGGCAGCTCTCTGAAGTAGCTGCCTGTGAATGAGTTTAATATTTTCAAAAGAAACAATTTGATGGTGTTTATTTCACGTTTATATGCAAGTCCTTCAAGAAAGGACTAGCCATTTCATTATATTCACATGTTCTAAGAGGTTTGGGGCTAGTACCAATGGAACAATAAACACCAGGCTTTTTAACTGTTTCACATTTTTTACCTCCTTTAGCTGAGGTTTTTGAGGATCAAGCAAATTCAATTCACTTTTTTACTGTGACTCTTAACAATGCTTTGGGAACCCCACAAAAAAGAAAAACTACAAAATGTTATTTAGTTAGATGAGTTGGAGCATCAAAATAGAACTTTAGTCTTAAGATTACAGCTTGTGTTGTGTAATTAGATGATATTTCCTTTAAAAGCTGTAATGAAAAGGTGTGATGTAGTATTATATTATTGCCTTAGGCTTTTATCGGTAGAATTTCTTTATTTGAGTATGTTATATAAATGAGTAAGCTCATTAAACTAGAGGAACCTGATTTTTGACTTTGTACTACATTACCTCAAGGCCACATAATCCATTATTAACTGAGAGTTATGCTGTGTTACTAAGCTTTTTTGCTAGTTACGTTTTTGGTTTTTGTTCATTACACTCACAACGTTTTTTTGGGGGGATGGGGTGAATTTAGTAATGGCAATTCTTTAAAAAGCTAGTTTCTAACTGAAAATCAGTAGGAATATTTCTTTCCTCCTAGACTGTGTATACATTCAAGTTTTGGAGCCACTGTGGTTTGTATACGGAACATGCCTCATTTACAACTAAAAAAAACAATCATTTTATTTTGCCTATTGTGTTTTGTTTTGTTTGGAGATTCATGGTTTCAATCCCATTCCTTAGGCTCTCGGTACACCACTTTATTTAGGCATTTGAACACCTGTTGTGTAAACTGTACTTAGTACTAACACTGTATTTGGTAGATCCCCTTTTACCAATAACAAAGAGAAGCTACCATTATGTAAAGGCAGCTCATGAATACCAGACTTTAGGGCTCTTAGTTTTCTTCTGGCTTGTACATTTCCTCTTTCACAGAGCAAGGTTTTGGTTATTTCTGAAGCCACAACAGTCATACAAAACGATGAGAAGTGATACTGAGCATTTCTTTTTTCGCAAAGTTTTTATGCTGAGACTTTTAATTCACTGCTTACCTTTCGTGAATAAACACTAATTCAGCGTTGACTATTGAGGACATCTGGAACTCTGTGGAAGGCCTGTGTTAAATTCATGCTTTTGTCGTTGTTTCAAATGCTCTTACATGTAGAACCTATTTTAACAGATCACTCATTGAACCTTCTCTTTTATAACAGCAATGTGAAACATATCATATTGTTCACTCTAAACTTGCTGTAGAGTACTCAAAAGTATGCTAATTATTATTTTGAATAACAATAACTGTGGCATAATCACATATTTCTTTGTTTTAATCCTTTTTCTTAGACATTTGAAATGTCAGAGAAAAATCCAATTTTTACTGTGATCTGGCACCTATAGCTTGTGGGGGTTTTATGAGGAGATGATTGCTATGGGTATACAGTACTATTGTCTTCTTGTTTTGTAATGGAACATAATACAATGCCAATGTACCACTGAAAAATATCTCTGTATGCAAGTAAGACAAATAAGTGGGAAGTGAAATATAGTGGAAATTGTGGGCACATTTTGCTTATTTTAACAATAAAAAAGATGAGCTTTAACACTTAACAATAATGCATTGAATAGATATGTTGTCTTTATAAGTACTGAAAGAAAAAAATTCGTAATTTTTCCATAATTAATGCTCACATGGTATGAGCAGCATCAATCGTTTTAAAACAACTTAATAAATTTCAGACACCACCCCATTTTATAATTTAAAAATACATTGATTAAATGTATCTAATTATGCACCAAGCGCATAGAGTTTTCCAATCTAAAGCCTACAATATAGTGGAGGATAAATCTTCCTGCCTCAAAAAGGACACTAAATAAAAAAGCTTTTCCTTTTTAAGTATGTGACTTAAACAATTACTGTATACAACGAAACAAAACGTGAAGATTTCATTTCTTAAAAAAGTGGAAAAGGAAGTGTACGTGGATGTACAGAATTGTGAAATATTAAACTACTACTAAGTAATCTTACCCGTTTAAATAAGAGAACATACCTCTGAATCATGAGGACAAAGCTATTTTTCTAACTAGTCTGTAATAGTAACCTACCTCAAAAGGGAAGAAAAACTGGGACTACTTTGATCACGTAGGATTACCTTGGGAATACGCTATTTTTTGCACTAAAGAAGCAAGAAATTTAAATCGAGTTACCTGCGCTCCCGGGATTTACCTATAACGCCATCTATTTCAATACATTTCCACACCTTTTTTTATGCTGTTACCTGTACGGAAGTGAATATAAAGGGTTAGGCACGTAAGTATGTCTGAACAACATTCAGTGTCGGCGATACCTTTCCAGGTGAGATTTTACTCTTTTTTATTTGTAATGGATTAACAATGGGTTTAAATGTCATTTGATCGATATTTCTAAAAAGAAACAAAACAGGATGGAAAGCGCATATAACCGATTATTTAATAACTGTTTCGTTTTTACCTGCGGCAGAAACGACATTGAAGACTAATGGAGATCTTACTGCTTAGTCTTATTCTTCTACAAAATCTCTGCGATGTGGAAGGTAGGAATTGTATGAAGTTCATTTCTTCCTGAATTCATTTAATCTTTAATTGGGAGCCTGGTACCATCACATAAATAAGTCAATAATGTACTATAAATCCTCGTTTTGGTCAATCTGAATTCACAGTCGATTGCAAGACTACAGTTATAATGGAATGATCTTTAGTTTGTACGCACAGAATATTTCTGTTATTTATTCATTGAAGGTACAATTTGAAAACAATGCCTTAGTATAAGTGAAAATCATATGCATTGTGAATCCCTGGTATATCTTTAAAATGAAAGGAACCTCTGTGTTAAAATGCATTCGATTCGATTTTAAAGAAAATCGTTATTTTGTACTTTACAGTACAGTATGTGGTTTAACAGAAGGCATGCTATCTGATATTCTTATTTCACGATAAATAAAAAGGACCAGTTAACATGCTAATGTGGATATCAACTTTACATTTCCTTGAAACTGAACACAGAAGAAATGGAAATTGCTTTAATTTGGTTTCAATATGTTTATTTTAGAAACACAGTTTCCAGTTTAAAAATCGTATCTATTAAAATATTTGCTGATGTCCTGGATATACTTTTACAGTATACTGTATACCTGGCTATACGTAAGTATACCTAAATATACAGTAATTATATACTTGAGTATACCTGGATATACTTAACAATATTGTCTTTCTGTCTTCCATCTAATAGAAATTAATAAGGTAATTTATTTAGTGTTTTTTTGCTTATTTCTTCCGGCATAGCATTGTTTATGCTTTTCATTTTTTAACCAAAAGCACAAAGAGTGCAAGACAGCCGTAATCTGCATTACAGTATATATGCTGAAATGTACAATGAATGATAAATGAAAGCCATTGTATAGCAAGTGAAACTTTGAAGTCGTGAGAATACGAACCACTAAAACCATTGTTGGTTGTGATAGGAACTTGTTCATCGGGAAGCGCAAGAACCTGCGAGGACTGCTTACGACTTGGACCACACTGTGCCTGGTGCTCTCGGGAGGTGACGCAAATGCCACATATATTAATACATCAACCACTGTTTATATGCTATGTAACACATATAAATCTATCACTTCCCACAAGCACAAATACATATCTGATACTTTCCTTGTGTTTCATTACACCTTGACTTTTAACGTAAAGGCAACTGTATATACAGTATACTGCACATTCTTAATATAATTGAATTACATTTTTGCATCTGGAATGTTTTTTGTTTCCCTGCTTGTACTTAGTGTGATGTGGTTATTAATTTATACATTTCCCATTTTAACTAAAGGAAAATTTGAAGAGGTAGGGACTCGGGACAATTCCTGTGATACAAGTGTTCCAAATGTATAAATAGTCCCTAAGATCTGATTTCCTAAAATTCGGTTTCAATCTGTTTAATTCTTAGAATTTTACAGATTCATTTTCCACAAATGAGAGGTGTGACACTGTGGAAAACCTCGAACGTAAAGGATGTCCAGTAGAGTTTATCGAATTTCCAGTCACACGAATGCTGATTCACACCAGCAATGCTCTGGGCAAGGACGGCAACTCCAGTGTCACACATATCGCTCCACAAAAAATGTCGCTGGAACTACGACCAGGTAAACGCCATTACTAATTTGGGTTCACAATGAATGAACAATAAGTGAAATGTATGAATGAACAATAGTGAATGAACAATAAGTGAAAAGGTGCCATTTTCAGCTAAATACTGTATATGCAATGTACTGTACATATGCTATCTAGAAGGGAATTTGATAAACTTAACACATTTTAACATATGCATGTCAAGCTCAATTAAAATGCCTTTCCAGAATATACAAAACGTACTTTTTTGTAATTGTTGGCAGCAAGCAAGATCACATTTCAAATCACTGTTCAGCAAACCGAGGATTACCCGGTGGATGTTTACTATCTGATGGACTTGTCGGCTTCTATGTCTGACGACCTTGAAATGATCAAGGATTTAGGATCTACCCTTTCCAGGGAAATGGCCAAGCTGACAAGTAAATTCAGGCTGGGCTTCGGATCTTTTGTTGAAAAACCAGTACTGCCTTTTATTAAAATCACCCCAGGAGAGTTGGAGAACCCCTGCAGGTAATGATTTAAACATACATTGAGCAGATAACGGTTTAAACTTAAATTTAATGGTTATAATATAAAGCCTATCAATTTTGTAATGTCTTCTTAATTAACCTCTTCTTAATATTTTATTACTTGAATAATTAAATGCTACGGTACCTACAAATTGATTTATACTAGAAGCAATAATTTCTCATGAATAAAAAGTTCAAGTTTAGAGTTTCCACCTGATGTGATTATAAACACACCAGGTGCATGGTGACAATGGTGTCACCAGTGATAATGATAATGAACTTTTAACATTTACTGTTTTTCAGGAGCCATGAAATGCACTGCTTGCCTACATTTGGATATAAGCATGTACTACCACTTACAAGCAGTGCAGAAAAATTTAATGAAATCATTACCAAGCAAAAGGTTTCGGCTAATATTGACCTACCAGAATGTGGATTTGATGCTATAATGCAAGCAGCTGTTTGTGGGGTAGGTGACCTTGTAATTGCCCAAGGATGTTATTTTTCTTGCAAGCATTTAGCTAAGCTATGTGGTATACCTAAAAGTGTAGTAAATGAAATGTATTGATATTCAAATACTTCTAATAAGTACACACACTTATCCTCCCATTCACATTTCTGTTAGAAAAGTATACGTTTTTTGAATCAATTAAAAACATCTAATGCGCACTGCAAAATAATACCTCTCTTTTCAGGATAAGATTGGGTGGAGGAATGATTCTATGCATCTAGTGGTGTTTGTTAGTGATGCTGACTCTCATTTCGGAATGGACAGTAAAATGGCAGGGATTGTCATTCCCAATGATGGAAAATGCCACTTGGACAGCAACAATGAATATTCCAAATCAACAGTTTTGGTAAAGTGGCACCTTATATCATTTTCAGATTTAATGCAGAATAGTGATGAATATATTGTAAAGAATATATTTGGCACAAATGTAAGAATTCAGATTGAGAATGTCATGCAACTACAATATAATGTAATGTAGCAGCAATACAACAAGTTAGGAGCTTTATAAGTGGCTAAACTGTAAGAATTAAAAGTTATAAATGAATATTTATATTAAAGGTCTTAAGAAAGGTCTTAAACAAGAGAAGGCCATTAGGTCCATCTTTCCAATTTGGTTGGTATTGTCTTAATGGTATATAATTTCCTGTATGAATTTCTACTGTGTGTTACATTTCTTAAAGGTCCCCACCGAGTCAGAGTCCGATTATTTTCTTTCCAATGTTTTTAGGAGTACCCAACGCTTGGACAACTAATTGAAAAGCTTGTGGAAAACAACATTCTTCTGATTTTCGCTGTGACTGAAAACCTAAAAAATAACTATGATGTGAGTTGACGTCTCTCTCCTTTTCCTGCAAGAGCTTTTCAAAGAGCTTCATTTTTAAAGGGATGAAAACGGTTCATTTGTAAGAAGGAGACAATTAAAGATGGAACAGATCCTAAGGCATGTCTATGTTATTAATGGAGTTACATTTGTCTAAAGCAGTGTGACCACCTTGTAGCCTGATCTTTTCAGATTGCTCTTGTTAAGCAAGATTGGGCCTAGTCAGTACTGGGATGGGAGAGCTTTAAGGAAATCTACTTTGGTGGTGTTGGTGCACCAGTAGGTGCACTCTTCCCTCTGGAGCAGAATTGCAGTATTATAGTATTGTAACCCTATGGTGACAGAAGATACTTTGTTGTAAATGCTGTCCTTTGGATAAGACTTTAACCCAAGGCCCTGACTCCTATGGTCATTAAAGATCCCATGACACTGTTTGTAACAATAGGGATGTTATCTCTGATGTCCTGGCTAAACTCTTGGGTTTCTTGAAACTCCCCGAATTTCTGTAGTAATTTAATAATTGAAGCAAATCCTCATTGCTGTACCTATGTGTAGTGGGGCTACAGATGCATACTGGCTGCTGTGCATCACCCAGACAGATGCTACTATTCAGTCATGGATGACGTACTGTAGGTCTCCGCCTATCAGGGCTGGCCCTAAATTGTTTGGGGCCCCTAGGCAAGATCTTGGCAAGGGACCCCTCCAGATCCCGATTTGCACATGCACTACTATTATCAGCTCCCAACACAACCTTGTTTTACTAATTAGGACAATAAAATCAATTAATTGTATAACTTTTATTATCCTGAATCTATTAACTTCTAGTGAAAATACTTCATGTAGTGTACATCTCTAGCTTGAAAATGTTATGTCTACCGTTTGCTAGATATATGTATTCATTATTACAACAACTTGATTAGGCATACCTCCGTTTTGAGATCCTGCTCTTCTTTTCTGTGCTTCAGAAATGTTACGTACATTCGATTGTGCTTGGTCATTTTTTTACTTCCATTAGGGTACAGCAGCAACGGAAACAGCCTCTGTAGGGAATTTTCTGCTCACATTTGAACGTCATGTAATGTCATGTTATTTGCCAAACCGCTTTACACCATACAGTGTCACAGGAAGCCGGAGCCTACCTGGCAAGCAACGAGTTCAAGGCAGGGTACAGCCTGGATGGGGCGCCAGTCCATCACAGGGCAAGTGCAAGCAAATCATACATGGGGACAATTTGGAGGCCACGGTAAAGGCTGAGGGGGGAAATTTGGCCCAGACACTGGGATAACTTCCTACTCTTCTCGAGAAATGCCTGAGAAATGCCCAGGGATCTTTAATGAACACTGAGAGTCAGGACCTCGGTTTAACGGCTCAACCGAAAGATGAACATTTGAACGTGCAGATTAAAAATATGTTGTTTTGCACAGTGAGGGGCCCCCTGGTGGCCTCAGGGCCCCCAGCAGTCACCTAGTTCGCCTATGCTCAGGATTGGCCCTGTACACTATTGCTTAAGCACTTTGGGGACCTTTAGGAAGCAAAGTAGAACACCAATATGAGCATTATTATCATTGTATCAACATTAATGTGATTGGAAATATTTAATACACCCAGCACTGGTGCTGTATGTTTTGCTCTGTCCAGCTTCTTAGTACTAATGTCAAATTTGCTCAAGAGAAAAACACTTCCCAGTTTATTATCAGAACCGTGCATTAGTAACAGGGTTGAAAGAGACAGCACCATCTCTCTAAAGCAACATTGCAAAGCAAAAGCATGCTTATCACAAATGCGTTCTCAATAATCAGGCTATAACACAATTTTGCCAAAGTGCTGTGACTATGTACCATCATTTAAAATAAAGTCTGTAGAAGTCCTGAGGATTAAATTTAATCAAATTAAATTAAATATTTTCCTATATTTGTTATTCTTAAACGGAGTGTAATTTGGGAGATCTGTCCATACGGTTGATGTTGATTTTAGACTAATAAAACTACTAAAAATATTTCACACAAATTCAGTTATTATTGCAAAAAATGCAGCTCATTCAGAAGCTTGCTTCTGCACTCCTGTCAGCACTCCTTGACAGTTAATTACACAATAAATTAACAATACATGTGTATTCATGTCTCTTTACATGCACTGCAGACAAAAGATTTGTGCAGATTGCATTCTTGTAACCATAAATTACATTTGCAAGCATAAGTTGAATGTTTGTGTTCCTGAGAAAAGAAGCTATTTCAAACCGTAGTGCACAGCTTGGGAAAAGACCAAAACAAGTTTCCAGACATACACATATTAATATCCATTAAAGTGAAAAGCTTAAGTTATTGGGAGTTATGTGTAAAAATACTTTATTGATGGGACATACTGTAAGTAGAAATGTTGTCACGAATGGGTTATCACCAAAGCATGGAATTTCAAAGCATGGAATTTTATATCACGTATATGGGTATGATCAATGGGACTAGTTTGATTTTGTTATTCATTGTTATGTGCATGGTGTCCTTTTGCAGAATTATGCACAAATGATTCCAGGTGCCAAAGTTGGAGTTCTCCGTGATGACTCGAAAAACATCCTTGAACTCATTGTGACAGCATATAAAGTAAGACAAGCAGATTGTATGTGTGTGCACTAGAGTTTTATTTCCATTCTGTAACCTGTTTTCTGTTTGATTAACATGAGGATTAGGCTTCCATGTCAATACACTGTTCACAAAATACATAATTAGCAGTTCTGTAAAAAACAAACAGGGAAAAACAGGTGAAATGAAGAACTAGGGCCTGGCATAGGGGGAAATATGTAAAGCAAGGTCAAGGAAGCTAGGTGTGAGAGTATTTATAGTGTCTGAGCAAGGGTTCCCCTCCCTTCTCTAGGCTGAATCATTGTCTGCAGTTGACAGGCCTCTGCATGCTTCTTGTTTGATGTCTTCTGTGTGTTTTTTTACTCCTCAAATCCAGCTTCAGACATGAAGCGCATGAGTAGGATTATGCTAAGAAGCAAATTAAAAATCTTCCCTGTCTCTTGACCCTGACTCAATGAACAAAGCAGTAGTATTTATATTTCTGTGTAGTCGGCTGTATTTCTCATTTCATAAGTGGTTTAAAATGTGTGTTTTTTTAAAATCAAACAGACAACTCGTGGTAGTGTGCATAACTAATAAAGATTCTGGATTCCTTATCGAGAGGTTGGGTTTCCAGGTTGAGATGCTGTTCCTATATCCTTGAGTAAAATGCTCTGCCCAAGAGTGATGCAGGTAGATATATATATTAGTAAGTATGCAGCAACAACTGTATGCAAAAAATAGGTAATTATGACAAACAATGTGAGTGGCTCAGCTGGTAAAGGCACTCACTCAAGTGCAGATCAGTGATCTATGAGTGAGTTCAAGGCACTATCACAATTCACAGTCACTAACTGACTGTGAGTGGGGTTCCCCAGGCAACAGTGCACAATTATCTCAGTAGGTTGGGATCAGTTAGCCAGGTCTCTTGCAGTTGTTAGTGATACATTGATCCCTGTGGCCTCCCAGGACACCTCTCCTCCAATCAGTGCTGTTAAAAGGTGAACAGCTTGAAAGTGGGAGGGTCAGAGGAGTATGTGTGCACTTCTTCATTCTGCCCTGTGTGCAGTTGCAGGGTTCATGGGTTTCTGAAAAAAAAAGTTGCTTTGGAACTTATCATTTTCAGGCCAATTAATTGTATTATCTCTGAAACATTTTGAAAGGTTTTGGTTTATCCAAGTTATTTTATACTTGCATAAAAACTCACAGCAATTACTCATTTTCATTTATTTATTCAGGTACCGTTTAACTACTATTGAAATTAAATATCCTGACTCTTGTTTTGATGTTGTTGTTTGTATGCTTGTTTTTAAGGGACTGCGCTCAGAAATAAAAATGGAAGTTATAGGTGACACCAGTGACCTACAGATTTCTTTCACCTCTCTATGTCGTGAGGGAGAAGTTGTTCCTGGGCAGAAATACTGTTCTCATGTGAAAGTAGGAGACAAGGTTAGTCAGAATGGAAGCGCTTCATCACTGCTTTGAATCATTTATGATCACATGAATTTAACAAATGTGGACAGTCCAGACAGTCAGCTACAAAAACCAGTTCAGTGCACAATGTTGTGATGTCCAAGCAAGTGTTTAGCCAACAACAAATGCAACTCTATCAAAATATTAAAATCAAAGTTGGCCTGTTCACTCACTCCACTGGTTAGTTGTTGGGGTACTTTGTATCTGTGCTCATTAAAGGCATTTACAGATTCAAAGATCAGATAATTAAGATATTGAGACATCTGATTAACAAGGCTGATACCCAGAAATCATTTTATTGTGGAAAAGGAGTTTACACAGACATACAGTTAAAATGCATAAAGTTATGTAACAGTATGCAATATGATTCTGTCTTAATTTTCATTCTTCAAAAATATAGTTTTAAACACAGTTTGCAGTACAGAAATAAGTTGTGGAAAAAAGCTGAACTTATCGTGATACAGAGCACAGCTATGGGGTGCGCAGTTACTAAAGATAAACCTATTGATCGCATGTTGTTTATCCGCAAAAGATCCCCTGATAATTGTCCCTGTAAACATACTTTCCCAGGACTCCTTCACATAGTTTCTATCATGGGAATGAGTCACACACTAGGGCTGCTGAATTGTCCACAGAATTTGAGTGGTGTGCCTGGCTCCACATGGAACTATGTGTCTTTTCTGGCACTGGCTATTTATTTTCTGTTACCTACTCTACACCACTTTGTGGGAATCAGAGACGTTTTTCTGCTATAACATTTAGAATTTATTTGATAATTTCAGTGTGTGTTTTACAGGTTTCCTTTAATGTTACTGTGGAATTATCCAACTGTCTGAAGAATCCCAAACACTTTTCAATAAAGCCAGTAGGATTCCAGGATGCCCTGGAGATTGAGATTCAGGCCCTGTGCAGCTGCAACTGTCATCAGGCACCAGAATTGAACAGCACCAGGTGCAGTGAAGGCAAGGGCACCTTCGAGTGTGGGATGTGTGTGTGCAACTCTGGCTACATTGGGCCCCACTGTGAGTGCACAGAAGACAGTATGCAAACCAGCAACTGCAAGGAGCAGCCTGGGGCTGAGTCCTGCAGTGGCCAAGGAGAGTGTTACTGTGGGCAGTGTATCTGCCATCCTTCCAGCTTTGGGAACATTTATGGAGCTCACTGTGAGTGTGACGACTTCACCTGTATGAGGTTTCGAGGAGTTCTGTGTGGAGGTATGTAGCCAGAGGCTCTGTGTGAGCCAGCAACCACATCACAGGGCATTGTGACTAAAAGTGTTCTGTTTAATGTTGATGATCCTATTTGTCTCCTAATCAGGGTACAGATAATAAGCTGTGCTCAGATCTCCTTAATTATTTTTAAAACTTAATACAGTATATTGCACTTTATTTCTTTCAGATGGAATATTTAGTTATCTGTGTCCTCTCAGGCATTAATCTCCTTTAAATCCCAGGGACCTGTGCTATGGCTTAATGGACAGATATTTATTATTTTTCTGTCTGTATATTTGAGACTTTTTAATAGAAAGTTAGCTTGTAAAATTATTTTTTCTTCTTAGGAAGCAATCAGCATAGAAAGGGTCAGAAATGAGATAGATATGATTCATTCATGCTGTGTTTTACTTATCTCTTAACTGCATTTAACATATCTCTTAATGCACACAAGGTAGACATAGAAAAGGCACACATACAAAAATGAGCATGTCTCAGGGGGAAATTGTGTTTGCTCAAAACAATATTTAGAAAAAATATAGCAGTAATACCGAAAGAAAGAAGTAACATAAAATGTAAATTAATTCCTGTTATCAAGCTGAAATTGAGATTAGACTTAATGACTTTGATTGCATCTTCTAGATTGTGACAAGTTAAAAAATAGTAATTGGAAATGAAATGTATGTTTAAAGAATAAGATTTAATTGTTTCTGACTATTATTACTGTTTGTGCTAGGCTCAAATGTGGAATAGAGAGGTTAAAATCCTCTTTTGATTCTGTAGCAGAAAGAGTTTGGTTTTTCGTTTAGAAAAATTGAGAACACTTACTGCGACCTAGTATGTTTTATGAATCTGGACCTTTATACAGTCTTACATCTGTATTCCCTGAGAAACTATCACGTACCTTTCTGTTGTTTTTATGGTGTTAAGGTCATGGTGACTGTGACTGCGGAGAATGCCTTTGCCACAGTGGCTGGACTGGTGAATACTGCAACTGCACCACCAGCACAGACTCCTGCTTGTCCAGTGAGGGAGTTCTATGCAGTGGCAGAGGGAAGTGTGTCTGTGGTCAGTGCGTTTGCTCAATTCCTGGAGCTTCGGGTGACAAGTGTGAAAAATGTGCCACCTGTGGGGATTCCTGCAGCTCTACAAGGTAAATTTAGCAGACACATTTTGGGATCAGAGTTTAGTGAATACTGTATACTCATACAAGTGATATTTACTTTTCTCCTTAAATAAATCAGCACTATTATTATAAAGAAGAATGTTCCCTGTCGGTTGTATGAAAAACTGATAAAAAATAAACTTATTAAATCAGCAACTGATTTTCTAAATCAGTGAACACAATTAGTTCTTTACAAATAGCTTGTCAGGGGTGTAGATGTCTCAGTTCCTGGTAATGGTTACAAAAAACCCCACAAAAACAAGAGTATTTTCTTTCACTTTTCTGAAAGCCATCTGCATGAGTTATTTATATAACATCCAATATCACTTGTTAATTCATTGGGAAGCTCTTATCAAGACACTAATCAAGTATTTGAAAGTTGAAAAAAACCCAACACAAATGTTGCATTTAAAGAAACAACCCTGAGGGTAATAATCTGCTCCTGTTACAACTACCTGTTCAGAAGCATTTTTTTGGTGTGCAGAACAAAAACACAGTGCAAATACGTTATCTTTAGAATATGACAGAGATCAATGTCTGTGTTTTATTAGAGGTTGTGTGGAGTGCCACTTGTTTGCAAAAGAGCAGTCTCTTGAGGAATGCCACCAGAAATGTAGTGCACTTCATATATCAGTCAACCAGACATCAGGTGAGTGAACTGTGAGACTGACTGTAAATTCACTTAAATATTTCTCAGAAAATGCTGCAAACATTCACCATTAACTTTAACATAAAGATTACTTAGAGACTTAGGTTTTAGTCTTGTTGTACTTACTGTGATCCTCACAGATATTTGAAATGATTAATTATACCACACAATAGACCTTGTTTGTATGAAACCACTCTTTTGGGTTCCTGTGAATCAGAATATCATGAGTGGGAAAATATTACTGTCACATTAGTTGTCCTTTACACAAGGTGTAAGGTTTCCTTTCACAACAAAAAGGAAAAATAGGTTATAACATTATGTTATTGTTTTGTTGTTCCCTTTTCCTAAACCAAAATATGCTTAAACTAAATTATTGGTACAGCATGTCTTTTATAATTTACATTTGTAAACACTGACTCATTGTTAGTACATCTTAATATGTATACTACCATATACTGCCATAGTAGTTATAAATAATATAAACATTATGCTTTTTGATTTTACGTGGATATTTAAACTTTTCACAGAATCACATTGGTCTGAAACATATGCTTAGCTGAGAGCAAGAACAGCGCTATAAGAAGATATAAAGAGTATTAAGTGTTTAAAGTTGTGCATCAATAGCATGGGAGTTTCATAGTAAATTATCCTCAGAGAATTCTAAACTAGGTTACCATGCATCAATAGCATGGGAGTTTCATAGTAAATTATCCTCAGAGAATTCTAAACTAGGATACCATGTTAAACTTTTACATGGATCAGGAAATCCTAGGAATGCTGAACTCCATCTACTGATGATTCCCTATACCCACAGACTCCTTTAGAACACTGTCTATATTTGTTAGTTGTGACACTTAACAAAGGAGAACATATTCTTTACCTTGTCGTACAGACAAGTCTATTGTTAGCCTTTTGAATGTGAGCTCTAAATCCCTTAAATAGTCATTATTATGAGCTCATTCACACTAATGCAAGTTGAGAGGTGTATCTGATGGGCAAAGCTGACGGACCAAACATCTGAAGGCTGCTAATCTGAGCCACAAAGAGGAACAGAGAGCTTGTCAGTCTTTGACATGGAAATCAGAGCTGCACAAAAACAGACTATCTTCTTACACTTCTATAGGCAAGCATTGTTGAACAAGGCAGAAGCAGGGGGATTCTATAAATTACCATAACCCCACTTTAATTACAGTATTGTTTGGACTCTTATGTTATTGCACTGGGTGAAAAAGAAATTCAGGAGTCACAGAGGTATAAAAACAGACAGTGAGAGAAATTTAGCTTTTCCATTAACTAGGCTTAGCTTGATTCTAATTGTAATTGGTCCAGTATTACTGGTCATTGCATTTAATGTCTATCAAGTAAGTAGGCAGGAAAACTGATTACAGTTATGCGTGTACTTTGTATATACAAGATACGTATTTTTGAACATTGTTGTTCAATTGAATGCCCTCAGCTATTTTTGATAGATCATGTTGGGTTTTTGTTTTTTGCAAGCTAATTGTTTCTCAGCTTACTCTATTTGAATTTTCAGATTATATAGGAAGTGAGTCTCTCTTCTGCACTTTAAAGAGTGAAAATGAGTGCATTATTTCATTCCATGTGGTGGCTAATGAGCACGGAAACAGTGTTTACAACCTAAAACAATCTGGTGAGCCTCTTTTATTCATTCATTAAATTAATTTGTAGTTATACACAGCCTTTATTTGCCTTGGCTGTTTATGATGTCAACTGGAAGTACCTTTCTATTCTGAAAAGGGTCATTTGTTTTAGATAAGGATTTTTGTGCTGCCTGCAGCATACATTGGCGTTTGAGTGTTGATTGTATTATTATATACGCTACTGTAAGTTATTCTTATTTTGGAAAGGGTGGAAGAAAACATTCTGTGATTTAATAAAAAAATAAAAAATAGCATTTGATTTCATTAAAAGTTCTTTTTATCTATGAACAGATAATTTTTTTAATTGCTTTAGCTGTACCAGTAGTATAACATGACACATTCTTGTTTCAGGTCCTTTAGCCACAAAAAATGAACTTAAATTGAAAAAGTCAGAAATATCTGAATATGAGTACAGTATATGTTTAAGGAAACTCTGCTCTAATAAGTGGAATACGCCATTGTATATTTTCTTGTTACAGATTGTCCTGAACCACCAAACATAATAATGATTGTGTTGGGTGTTTCATTGTCAATTCTTACCATTGGAATCATCCTTCTAGTCATCTGGAAACTGCTTGTCTCTGTGCATGACCGAAAGGAAGTGGCTAAATTTGAAGCTGAGAGGGCGAAGGCTAAATGGCAGACGGTAGGTTTCAATACTTGTGCAATCAGACTTAAAAAATATTGCTGTTTTCCTGATCCTTCTAAAAAACAGTTTTTTTTAAACAATGTACAACTCAAAAACCCAATATCAATCATGTCAAAGCAAGGAGGGCAGAGGGAAACACTGAAGTATGTTGAACTTCAGTCCAAGTGCAATTCTAGGTGTGGAATGTTTAATGACTCCACAAAAAAGCAAATACACCTTGGTTTTTTGTCATTTGTGTAAGAAGAGGAAATAACCACATTTCTCAATGCTACTGTATGTATTGAGTGTGGCACAACAGGAGTCACTGCAGGGCCCAGTGATGCATAGGGCATGGCCACCTTTTTTCCCTGACACATGCCTGGAATCTACGAAGACATTGTGTAATACAGACATCTTAAAACTCCTTATTTGAGAACTATCCAGTAATATTGGAAGGCCACTGACAGCCCTGCAACAGTCTGTGTTTAAGGATTTGCTGTCAAACACAACATTCCAACTTGTCCCACAAGTACTCATTTGGGTTTTCAGAACATTTCAAGCATTAAGGAGTACCTGTGTAGTGCTGTGTGGGAGCATATTCCTTGTAACATTGGGCAAATACATCTTTAAAATCTCTGCTTATGCTTGATATTTGTTTTTTTTGTTTTGTTTCCATATTTCATATTTGGTAGTGTGCTTTTGATATATGTGAGAATCCTCTAGTTCTGTGCTAGAGAAAAATAAGTAATAAAATCTGTAAGTATATTTTATCAGAGTTCAGATGTTTTTTGGACACTTTAAATTTGTTGCAATGTCTGTTTTGTATATGTTCAAAAGTCATGTTTTATATTTATTTTCAATAGAAAGTTTTAACATTTGCTTTCTTTCTCATCATAGGGAACAAATCCACTTTTCAGAAGTTCAACATCAACTTTTAAAAATGTGACATACAAAAACACTGGAAAACAAAAAGTTGACATCTCCGTGGAAAAATACTGATGGCAAATGTATTTCATCCTAAAATCAAGTTTATGAAGCCACGTTGTGAACTGCTCGTGTGCATTTTCACTACCTTTGTGTGAGTGTGTGTCTGTTAAAAAAACACTGTTGTAACATTTCAGAACAGGTAACATTTATGGTCATGGATTTCTACATTACTGAAATCCCCTGTGAAGCACTAGTAAATACTTTAAACATGCCTTATTAATGATACAGAAGGGCATGCAATAATCCATTATTACCAAAGAAAGGTAACAAGTACCTAACCAGCCTTTAACATGTTGTCCATTTGATATGTTAAGTGCTAATAAGTTCGTCATACATATCTTACAAAAATCCCTTAGAGGTACTTAAAATAAAGTGTAACCAACACTGTACAGTATATGCTGTCACAAAATTACATCATGGTGATTTCTGACTTTACCTACCAATGTTTAGATATTTACATCAAAATGAATAGTTTCTTATCAAAATTTAACTTTGTGTGTTTCAGGGACATTTCCACTTAATGCACTACAAATTTGCTGCTTTGAATTAACCTGAGAAATAAGACACAGAAAAATGTAACTACTGATACTAATGTTTGAGTTGAACACTGGATGTTTTTGTTGTTTTGTACATTTTGTCTTTGAAAACTGAACTGAAGTTTAGACTCATGAGCACTCAAGTGCAGTACAGAATAGATGCAATTTAGGTTGAGTTTGTTCTTTTTTTAAGAGAAAAGTGTTAAAAATGAAAGAAACTTTTTTTAAGTATACCTGTTTCATTAAGGCTGCGCCTTTATTGGATCAAAACTATGTTTTGTACTGTAAATGGAAAAACTATATTTTAGCTTGTTTAGAAAATTTGACAATAAAGTTGAACTTTTATTATATGTCTCATTATTATTTATTTTGAAACGGTAATTAATCTACAAAGTCACTATATGTCAGCGCAGTATACTTAAAGTAAAAGACATACTTCATCTTATTTAAACTTTTTGTTTGCATGCAGTAGCAGGAGTCCGAAAGTGAGTCCAAGTGTATAAAATGAAGAAAATTAATATATGCATAAATAGACAGAAGGTCAGTTATTTTATTTAGCAAGCAATACACAGTTTACAACAGGGAAAAACTACACAAGAAACATAAAATGTCAGGTCACATTTTATATTTTATTTGTGCTTTCTGAGAGACAATTCTGACCTTCTCTTTGTTTCTATATGTCATACTTGTTAGCGAACATGAACATTAAATGGTAGGTTTTGGGAGTATTGTCTTTGTATTAGTGGTGATATGAAAATTGGAGTCTTACCATTTAACATAAAGCCTATTCAGTTCACAGCGTTATCTTCACTGATCAGTTCTCGTATAGCATGGTAAGTGACTTATGGTGCACGTACCTGTAATCACAGAGAGCACCCAGTCATTACATTTTTAAGCTCCTATAGCTGAATAGGACTGTGGTGGTCGAATCACACTCAACACTGTCTCTTCCAATGAAGCATAATAACTGATTTATATTTTAAATATTGGCCTTATACTATTTGTTACACCTTTTGTAGGAGCTGCTGTTATCTCCAGACATTTGCTTAAGGGTATCGTAACACTTTCTCACACTAAGATACAGTAGGTGTATTGAAGATGCCCCTGGAGACAATTGTATGAGAAGGAAGGATTGGCCTGTGAAGCTGAATTATCACAAATCCACTAAACACTCAAAATCGGAAAATGTATTTACAGTATTTAGGAAAGCTACAGTATGTTTAAGATATTGGTCCTGCAGGTCATAATGTTCTGGTGGCTGCTATCAGACTTGATATAGATGTTTGTCAAAACCAGTTTATACTGTATGGGCATAAATCGTATATCTACAGTAGACACCTGATTGTTTTTGGACTGAAAAACTACATTAAACAATCTCATTCACAATTACAACGGTTACCACAATATCGCATTCATTTTTAAGATTCTCTGCAACGTTTCCATGCTTCGAAAGCTGTTTATTTCTATCTCATTTTGCAACACTTGATGAACAGTAGAAATATGCTGGTCTTTTGTCTTTAAATACTCCTCATGTTGCTGCCGAAGCTTTTGAGTAGAGTGGTCTCGTTCTGTGTAATTTAACTCCCAAAACAAGCCAGCTACTTCTGTGTTTATAACTAGACAGAGAACGCAAATTTTCCCTTTTATTTTCAGGCTTTTCATATGTTTCTGAGTTATACTCATAAGAAACTTCTTCTAGGAAAAATTCATTATTAAATTGCTGTATGGGTCAAGGATTAAGAGCTAGCGCCACATAAAACATTTGACTGCTCTTTGTGACTCGCAGTGCTAGACACCCCACGTGTTTTAAACCTTTTTTTGTCCTGAGAATTTTGCTGAGAATAGGAAAAACTTTCCGACATAATGTAACTAGCTGTGAACACAAACAAATACACGAGACGTCAAATGTTATTGATTTTTGTTTTCGCTCTTCATCGAATCCCTCCCAGCACCAAATAGTCCTCTCAAAGCAAAATAATCTGGATTATCCTCCCCGCGGAGACAGCAGTGACGCATGAGGCCAAAAACTCGAAGAAAGTTCCCGAGTCCAGGAAAACAACTCGCTCCCGGACTTGCTTTCTCTCGGAATGAGTTTACCTGCTGTTGTAAAAACTGAGTTTGTTCTGGGAAATGAAACAATATCACTTTGTTCGTGTAAAGGTTGGAGCGCTGGCCGTTCTCTTTCCATTGCTTTTTATGAAGAGCTGCAAATCTGCTGCTGATGAAGATGTGGTTTTGGATCAAAACCAACTTTCCGAACACAACAGTAAGTTCAGTCGTCTTGCATAAAACAAGACGATTGTTTGCTTAAAAGTCGTTTGTAGTAAATAATATATCAGACACGACATAAAGCATTCTTGTCTTGTAAATGTTTCTGTTCTTCTGGAGTTCGTATTACTAAGGACATCTGTTCCTCACTGCGGGCGCAGTGTGTTCAAGCACAAGTTTTGACTTGTTCACAGAATTTTTTTCCCTGCTGCAACACTGTTTTTCCCTTTTTTTTACAGGTTACGTGAATCTCCCGAATATTTATATTTAGTGGTAAACGTTATACTGTAGATTCAATGTCAAGGAGCATTAAAACCGGAAATAATACAAATTTGTTTTCAATACCGTAACATTTTACTATAAAGTTACGCAAAAAAAGCCTGAACTTGGCTTGCCGACAGTACTGTGCAAGTAGAGTGGGAAGTCTTGAAAAATAAGCGAGGTAATGTTGTTTCAGCAAGCTTTACACTTAGTGCGGGCTTGAAAACGTCCCGGTGGCGATTTCCGCCTGTGTATGAATAAAAGTACCGAATTAGTCAGAAAAAATTGAAGTATTGATAAGGGATCTAGGATACGAATTACAGTGATTACAAATATAATGGAAGACTATACATTTAAAATTAAAGGAAGAACAATACAACAAAAGAGCACAGTTATTTACAATTTTATTGACCTTATAGTTCTTAACACGTTTATTGGAAATCACGTTAAAAATCCAGGCGGTATGTAACTGTTTAGAGACATTGATGTATGTGGATATTAGCCGATTTGAAACACGGACAACATAGTATAGATTAAAGTATTATACAGTACTAAAGCCTTTGACATGGCTGGAAATAGTTACGATGAAATAATTAAATTGAACCGTGAGAACCATGAGTTTATTATAGTGGGTTTCAGTTGTGCTCAGAAATAAAAAAAGTAATCCTTAATCCATGTCTGGACTGATGCTTTTATCCAAAGTAGTATTCATACTGTTATGTACCCAGTTATACAGCTGTAAATTTTACTGAAGAAATCTGAGTGAAGTCCCTTTTCCGAGGATGGTGCCTCACCTAGAATTTGAGCTCACAAACTTTGTTTACAAATCGAGATCCCTAAATACCACTGCTCCCTACAGCATTATAGTGTCATAAATCTTTCTGGTTTGCATTATTTTCAGAAGTTCCGATTTTTAAGCACCCCTGACAAGAGCAGCAGTCATACATTTCTTGTCCCGAGGCACATTAACCTAAAAACTCACTGTCGTTGTCATGATAGCAAGGCATATAGAACCTTTTGCACTACAGTAACCAAGCTTCATGTGCAGAGTGGGTCAAGTGAGGTAATCAGATCTGCATCATGGAAGGTGAAAGAACAAGTGCGAGCCTGCTCTTGTTGATTAGAAAGATAGTCATAATATGCCTCATGCTCTTTAAGTGGAATTTTTAACCTCAGCACTTCTAGTTAAAAAACAACAAGCTGCCAGCACTAATAGGAATGAATAGGCTAACAATTTGAGCGTACCCAGTACACTGTCATGGAAAAAAATGCTATTTGTCTTCTACCATTTCAGCTTAGAGCATTAATCTTACAAAATGTCAGAGTACACATTGGGCAACATGGTAGGCTCTAGCGGTGAAAGGAGTCCAGATTAAGAAGATTTTGGAAAGGAATAATTACATCTCTGTGTCTTCACCCTTTTGCCTAAAGGTGGAATGCCTAGTATTCTTAAAGCAAAGAAGATGACATACTGTATTTGGGCTATAACATTGTAGTCTGTCCCCTAACAAAACCATCAGCAAACCTGAATATGCAAAAAAGCTGCAATGACAATGTAAAAGAGGTAAATTGTATTCCTTAAGGAGGTATTCTGCACCATATAATCTTTCTGATTTTCTTCAGAGTCTCCTTTTATAATTAATTTTTAATTAGTTGTCAAAAGGTCAATTTTTAAACTGACTTGCCGTAACACAAGGTCTTTTTTTTCCAGCAGGGACAGCAAGATATCAGACAACCCTTTGTGCCGTAATCATGTCTTCTGTTACTTTGGTGGGGCTTTTATACTCGAGGCCCACAAAAGGTCTTTGAAATTAAACCTTACACAGCTATTGAGAAATGCTCAATTCCATTTCAGTTAAAAATTACATGCACTTTCTATCTGTATCTGTTCTGTTTTATCAGTCATGTCAAACAGTCCACTGCCTTTGAATGGTTCTGGTCCTTTGGTAACTCTCTGTCATAATCTAACATAAAGGGCTCTATGTTAATGACCCAAACCTCTTACATTGACAGAGTTATGGAATACTGTGCTTTGTACACCAAGGCTTATGGCTGACGTATTCACTGTACCTTGAGTATTGTGTAGTCTTCTGCTGTACTGGTGCATTGCAACAGTCTCCCTTTTCCAAAGGAATGCAACATTTTACAACATTTGTCAGAAGGGAATAATTTAATGTCTTAAATCTACTGACCCCTGTCCATAAATCTAAAAAAATATTTCTGACAGCAGAAATAGTAACACATTTTTTTGGTAGGGCATGTTGTATCTGAATGTTGTAGGTTCATAAGTAGAAAACTGAAATGATTAAATGTATTTAGTGATTGAACTTGGTGTTTTATAAATACCCTGCTTCTTTTGAGCTTTAATTTTATAAAATTCCCTGAGCTATTAAAATGGAACTTTAGACTTAATGAGTAACTAGAATATTTTTTTTCCTTCTTTACACATAAACACAATTCTGTGATGATCTATTGAACCCTTAGCCATTTTGTTATAAGATTGAAGGAAATCCTGATAGAGCTGTATTTTATAACACAAAAATAGCCTTTTAGTGTTATGAATGTGTAGAGAGGAACAGATGATGGAACAAATAATGAGGATGACCTGGCAATCAGTCAACACTTCACATTGGCTGCTCTTCTGCCTTAAGTGGCTGTGATCATGTTTGATAAATGATTGCTAGAAAATGTGCAATGGCAAATTGGTTTCTTCTAACCCAGTATATTGACTTGCTTTACTTATTTATTTTGCAGTCAAAGGTATTTTTGTACTTCAAAGTGTTCAGTTTAAAAGTTGCATCAAATCGGATAAAGCAAAGCTTATTTTGGAGAACTGTGAAAATCCATCCAAATACATGCTGTGGAAGTGGGTTTCCCGGCATAGACTCTTTAACATTGGCAACAGCATGTGCCTTGGACTCAACACTACCAATGCACACCAGCCTCTGAACATGTATGAATGTGATTCCACGCTGACGACGTTGTGGTGGCGCTGCAGTGGAAACACGCTCTTTGGAGCTGCTCACTTCAAACTGACTGCAAATGGGAGACTCGTTATAGCTAAGAGAACTGGATACCATCAGTGGAAGAGATACTTAACATTAGATGAAGGACCATGTGCTCGTCCTTATGAAGGCAAGTAATTATCATGGCTGTTGCTTATACAGATTTAAGGGGGAACTGCAGTCCCAATTAAACAGACTGGTTATTAAATCTCTGTAACCAAATAAGTGAGTTGACAGTATAGCAGAAATCTGACAAATTCTGAATTAACCACAAAATGGTAAACTTTGTGAAAGTCCTGAATGGTTACCATGTTACAAAACTCTAGTCTCTCTCTAGGTGAGAGTTTGCTAGATCCTGCTCACTTAGTCACTGCAAAGACTAATGTCATGCAATGTACGAGCGAATAAGTACAGATTGTGCTGTAGACATTTCACCACAGAAATGTTCCAACCTGATCTGAAGGCAGATCTGCAGTTAACAAGTAAGTAGTATTCATTGGCAGAACCATCTCGATGTCTCGATGTCGAGAGCAATGTCTCTATTGGATTACAAGAGATGCCTTCCGGCTTGCGTCACCAGATGTTTTGTTGCCTCATTGTGAATTGCAGACAATAACAGCAATATGGCGCTGCACATACCTGGAAATTTTGTGTATTTTGTGCTGGAAATTGTAGGGGAATTGCAGTTCCCATTTAAATTGGGTTACCAGTTTAAAGCAATATTCCACATGGATGAGTTGAATGTTTTGAGTGTCTATAGACCAATGTGGTGCAACAACTAAGCATAGTATTCTTCTTACTTTTGCAGAGATTCATACAGTTCAGGGCAATGCTCATGGCATGCCATGTGTTTTTCCTTTTAAATATAACAACAAGTGGTACTCAGAGTGCACGGCTGAAGGCAGAGAAGATAACTACCGCTGGTGTGCCACAACTAGTCAGTATGATCAAGATGAAAAATGGGGATTTTGTCCAAGTCCAGGTATCTAGTAAAACATTTTCTTTATTTACAATATAATGAATATATCCATCCATTTTCTAACTACCTTATCCAGTCCAGGGTTGTGGGGGAGCCGGAGCCTATCCTAGCAAGCTGTGGACACAAATTGGGATAAACCCTGAATAGGACGCCATTCCATCGCAGGGCATATTTAATATATATACAGTATAGTTTATATTTATAAAAGTATTATTGAAGTTCTTTTTGATTGGTATTCAGTGCAAGCCTAACTGTTCAAGGCAGTCTCTAAAATTGCAAAAAGCAGAGGCTATCCAAACTGAGAATATAGTTTTCCTTCTTCAGTCAGTTACATGCATTACAGAGTTAGATTTAGTAAGCAAGCTAAAAATATAAAACTACATAATGCAGAGCTTTGTGTTGGGTTCGGAATACAGTTCTTTACCACAGTTCTTTTTCTGTTTTATTCAGAGACAGGGTGTGATGTTTTTTGGGAGAAAAATCAAGATACAAAAGCCTGCTACCAGTTTAATCTTTACTCCATTCTGTCATGGAACCAGGCACATGCTTCATGTCAAGCTCAAGGTGGAAATTTATTAAGTATAACTGACCTTACAGAACAAAGATACATCAGAGGTATGGAGAGCTCTCTATAATACAATAGCTTTGTCTTCTTTTACTTTAAATCTTCCTGGTTGTCAAGTTGAGGTGCCTTTTTACTGAATAAATTTAAAAAACCGCTGAATTATTGTGTAAAATGTTCTTTGGAAGTTGTGAAATAACATCACAGTAATTAAACATTATCTTTGTGATTGTGCCATTGTAATTTTGCTCCTGACTAGAGAG
Organism: Atractosteus spatula; assembly: GCF_055471065.1. NCBI lineage: Eukaryota > Metazoa > Chordata > Actinopteri > Semionotiformes > Lepisosteidae > Atractosteus > Atractosteus spatula. The sequence goes on from NC_142718.1 coordinate 29,389,099, forward strand.
ACTGAATGATGTGGGAGTCCTGGTATGGATAGGGTTAAACCACCTGGATGAGACCGCTGGTTGGCAGTGGTCAGATGGAGCACCTCTGGCTCTGGTGAACTTCACCACAGGTGAGGAAAGTTTTCATGTTCTTTATCCTCTGTCATGAAGAACTATAAACCGGAGAAAAGAGGTTGATTATCACGTTAAATGACAAGATTTCTTCCTGGCCATAAAACTGTGCCTATCCCAAGACTCGTAATTCACTGAAAACATTCACTTTATTTTTCTTGTGTTTTATTGACAAATACCAGTGGGCAGGGATGTGGTGTAGCATAGTGAGGAAGACTTGTGACTCATGACTGGGAGGTTGTCAGTTCAAGTCCCTGCAGCAGACACTGTCTTTGTATAATGGAGTAGTTTACCATGTTTGCTCCAGTCCACCCAGCTGTATGTGGGGAAAATAAGGACCAACTTTGCTGGGAGGTAATTCCTATGGTGGACTGGTCTCCCATTCCCTTCCCATCATAATCCTCTTAACGCTGTAGAAACCAGGAGGTGCTCTGGCCAGATTAGGCTCTGGTGCAAACTTTTTTTTACCAGGGGCATTGGAATAGTATAAATGAGATGAGGCCATTTGGTTCATTAAGCCTATTTGGTAATTGGCTGTTAATTGAATTAAAATATTGTTTAATTAGGATTTTGTATTTCATGAACACATTTTCCTTTCTATGTGCACTAGATGAAATTGTAAGATCTGTTCCAAGCCCTACGTACCTGTGGAACATCTTGTATTGCATGCTCATTGCATTGTATATCATGTTAGGCTTCTTCCTACAGTGTATGCCTATGGGTGAAGAAGCTGATAACTGATACTAATACTGGTGTTTGCTTTCACAGACATTTCTATGATGTCGCGTGTGAACAATGCATACTGTGGAGTGTATAACTCTGTGTGGGGACACAAGTGGCACAGTCTGCACTGCAGATCTGCACTGCCATACATCTGTAAGAAGAACCCCGATTACTCAAGGAAAGCAGAGCCTTTTGGTAAATGACTAGAGTTTTATTAAGCAGATCTGATTTTTTCCATACTTTTAATTTTACAGAAAGTAAAACTTCATTAGGTAATTTACCATGAAGCTTGAATGTGCAATTCTTTTATTAAATTGCAACATGGACATTTAACAAAGGGTGCTTAACTGTATTAAGGTTTCACTGTTTTAATTTTTAATAACATAAAAATATGTAATAGCATGTGCATACTGTATTTTATTATTAATGCACACTGCTGATTTATTTTAAATAAGTTTCTTAATTGACACAGATGTATGGCAGTACTACCCTACAGAGTGTGCTCCAGGTTGGATTCCCCACAACAGGTTCTGTTACAAACGTCAGGCTGAAGAACAAAGCTGGGAAGATTCTTTAGCCTCATGCCATTCACTTGGTGCCAACCTTATAAGCATACACTCTCTGGCAGATGTGGAGCTATCCCTAAACCTTTTTAAAAACAGTAAGTACTGTACAGTGGTCTATGTGAAGAAAATTCACTTGTTTAGTTGTAGGATCCCTAATTTTTGTTGCCTTTAAAATCAAACCTTTAAAGCACTGCATGTTTTTTTTTGTATATGTATACTTATTTTTCTGTTAGTTGTGGGAGATTTGGGAGCATTATAGTGAAAATAATATATTAAAGGAATCAAAACAGAATGAAAAGTAAAAAGCAAAACATACCTTCCAGATCAGTTTGAAAGTCTCAAACTGTCGTATTATTTTAGTTTTACAGTTTTGTAGTTCAAAGTATTTCTGCGTTGTCCTCAGTTCCATTTAATGAGGTGGAAGGTGAAAGTTGAAAAATCAAACTTTCTGAAAAAAACAAAATTTGGAAAGTTTTTCTCTACATTTGGCATTTTTCAGTGTGGCATAACATTGTACTGCTTTGCCATAAAAATATTTAATTTTCTATTTTAGGTCTGACTAAATAACCCTAAATAATTTAAACTGAATTTATCACCAAGTGCAGAGAAATACAGAAAAATGACTGATTGTTATATGTTTTAAGTTTCAGAGGCTGAATCAGATGTGTGGATCGGTTTAAATAACAGGACCTCATATACCTTTCAATGGTCTAATGGTTCACCTGTAACTTTTACTAATTGGTATAAATATGAACCCAATATCAGTGATGATCCTGGAAAGCTTTGTGTTAAAGCTAAGAAAGCTGTAAGTTTTTTATTTTAATTTGAAATTGTAAGTTTAAAGACCTAATATCTGGAGAAATGTAGTTCACTTAGGTAGGTCGGACTTATGTAAATGTTTCAAAAAGAGTTACATGTAGTTGTTTGTATTATTAAGAGGATTCCCTGAAATAACTGGTGATAACAGACTTAAGTACTCAGTAACTCTGTTGTGTTGCTGGGCATTATTGTTTATGTTCTGATAGTAATGGCCCATACAGCATACTGTATACAGTGTACTGTGACCTGAATATTGTGATTTTTTGTATATTTTAATTCTTTGTATTAAGACCGTAACAAAATTATCATATCTAAGAGAGATGTATAAACAAAGCTTTGCACGGACATTGTCAAAGTCTGTCATGCCACTTTCAAAATGCAAACATTTATGCATTTTTTACATTGTTACAAACATTTAACTTTTTTTTAATATAAAGGTAGGAAACTGGCAATTGGCATCTTGTGCTGAAAAACTACCTTCAGTCTGTAAAAAAACAGGAAATGTAATACAACAGAAGCCTGGCATTTTGGATGAAGACTGCCCTGAGGTGAGAAAAATAGAAGCTGCAGTATGTATCCTCTAATTTTCCTCCATATCACGTGAGACCAGAGGGAGTTACTTTTGTGTTTCAGTAAGTGCTTGATGTCAGTTTGCGTGCTCTGGAATAATCACATAACCTTAAAATAATTTAAATTAAGTGGTTTTGCCATTAATTTAAATTATTTTGATAAAGTAATGTTTTCATTAGTCATAGCTTTTGGGTTGACAAACACTGTTTTTCATTACGATCAGAAAAAATATGCACAATCTGCATTAAAGAGGCTATGATAGATGTATTGAAAGGGTACTTTGCAAATTTATGTAACCGTGTCTGTTGTGGATAATAAGTTCTCTGATTGCTGTCAGTTGGTGACGTATTGTCTCACATTCATGTGCTGTTAGTTACCAGGAAATGTACCCTTTGACTCATCAGCCCCATTACATATTTCCCAAAATGGGAATGCTGCCACCAGACGTTAAGTAACATGTACAGTGCAAACAATGAATATGTTTGCGAACTTAAACTAAGTAGACAATCACAAAATTTACAATAGCAGTACTTTTGTAGTTTTATTTATGCAATAGAAAACGTGGTTGAAAAAAGCTGTTTTACTTCACATGAAAATATTAATGTTAGCCTGCTCCATATTTATTATTTGTGTGCTAGAAAATGTTTATGAGTATACAGTATATTGTTATTGGTATCTGTTGTTAGACGTTTTAATTATAATACACATTAAAGCCGTCATGACAGTTTTAGAATACACAGAAAGCATTAATTTTAGAATTGTTAAATTTGAACAAAACATAATTCTTTCAAATACAAGAAAAAAACATTCCTATGTTTACTTATTCAAGACAATAAATTTTAGAAAAAAAACTTGAAAAAACATTTTTCTTCATTTGTGACCATGGAGTCTTGTTAGTATTTTTAAACGGTCAACACATCAAAAGCTGCAAATGTAAGCCACTTGTAAAAACACACAGCATATTAGCAGAGTTTTACTCTCACATGGTTCTATTGAGAGTGTTACGGCTAATTTAAAACTTCATCCTGGACTTTGTTTTTTTTTTTCCTGACTTCTGAACATTTATGAAATCTTCCTGTTGAATGAAGAGATTGGAATGAAATATTCAGTGCTTTACACTATAAAGGATTAAACAGGACATTGGTGGCATTGTGTTTAAAATGAAACAGATCTAGGCAGAAATGTCAGTGTAATCACTAGTTTTTCAAACACTTCTAATCTGGTGACCTTAGGCCAGAGCTAGATCAGGTCATGGACAGATTGGGTTTTTAATGTCACCCTCTTTAGCAGTAGTTAAAATGCAGATTATTTCCTTGCTCATTGTCAGCCACACACGTGTAACATTATACCAAACACTAAAGAAAAGATAACACATTTACCTGCTTTTGTTTTGTCCTTAAGCCAAATGAGTTACTGAAAAGCAGTAGAATGAGCTCATTCAACTGAATTATTTTGCTTCTTCCTTTTTTTGTCGTAGGGTTGGAAGCGAAGAGGTAGTTTTTGCTACAACATTACAAGGCATTTACAGACTTATGAAGATGCTTCCCAGGGTTATTACTGTAATGCTCCACTTGTGATTGTGGAAAACAGGTAACAAAACTACTCACCAATGACTAGACAAACTATTGCAGCCAGCTTCTGAATTGGTTCCATCACCAAGTGCTTTTTTGCAGTGTTCCACAATGCCATAACTAATCAGTACTTTGGGAACAGGGCTTTCTGAGCCATTTCAATTTTGTACTGAAAAAAATGCTTGCATGGGGTTTTATTCACTTGTTGCCTATAAGTCTTAATGGAAGAAAGTACAATCATTTTACAGTAGTAACTAAGCTATTTTAATTGCAGGTTTGAGCAAGCATTCATAAAGAGCTTGTTATACAATGTGAGTAAAGATGAGGACCATTACTTTTGGATAGCTCTTCAGGACAGGAACCGGACTGGAGAATACAGCTGGCTTTCCCAACATGGATTTTCCCAGCCTCTCCTCTTTACAAATTGGAACAAATACCAACCAGGTGTGCATACTTAATCTCTTTTCCAGTGATTAATGATGCTGCATGCTACCACAATACTACACGGTCTTAGTAATTCAAAGACAAAAACACAATTGTTCCTTATGTTACTATAGCTTAAAAAATGTAAGAGCACTAAATTCATGAGGAAAGGGTGCATTTATATTAGACAGTTAAACAGAATATTGGATTTTTGTCCTGGCCTTTCATACAGTATGAACAGTATATACTATAGATTTGTATCTTCCTGTATGTATGAGGTCCTGACTCCTGGATGACTCCTGTCGTATAGATTTGTAGTCTTGGACCACTGTCAGATGTGCTTGTTACATAGATATGAATATCCTAATGTCCTCTGTTTGTCTTGCACTGTAGTCCTTGGTTTGTTAACCCAATGTAGTCTCACACAGAAGTATTAGGGAAATAAAAAACATTCTACTAAAAAAATGACTATTAGAGTCAAATACTGGATCATCATAGTCTCCAGTCTTATAAAGGTGTTGTAGATTTAAGGCTGCAACTGCACTGAGCTAACCAAATCTGATTGGCAGAATTCAGTGCTACTGTATATATGAGGAATGTGCAAAAATATCTCCAGAAAAATGCCATAGCTCCTATCAAAATACTAACAATGTAAGGGTTCCCGAATGTTTTGTCAATCTATGAATTACTGTGCCCATGACAGCATTAATTACATTGTATGCAACATTTTCCTTTTTATATCAAAACAGTACAATTTTACTGCCCATATGTTTGTGTCTGCTACTTTTATTTGCAATATGTTGTTGTAAATGTATGCAAATATACAGTTATGTGGGTGTTGATGTGTTTAGTTCACTTATATTGAAACATTAAAGGGACATACTGGGCTCTTTACCATCATATTTTTATTCTTCACAACATTATAAAGTTAGTTTGTTTAGACATCATGTAGACATCTGGTCTGTTCAAGGTGGTAGCTTTAAAACAGCATTTTTTCCTTACTTGGTTATTAATAAATATAGTAACATGATTCTTCAGTTAACATTTTCTTGAAACATGTAAGAGGTTGCTAGTGTTTTACTGATGCAATAGATTGAAAATAGCTACAGTATAGTACATCGAGGTGTAGCCAATATTAAAAGGAAAGATTAGATAAACCATTCTCTGCTAAGCTCCTTCTTGGCCTTCTGTTTCCACCTATGCATTGCAGAGATTTGGGAATAGAGTCAAAAATAGCTGAAATTCCTACCCTTGGCGTGGGTGTTGATGTTTGCTGTTTTCTGAGCTGAAGCGTGTTAGTGCTGGTGTTCGTGTTGAGGCACTGTGGAAGGTGCCTGGTATGAGGTGTACCTTCGTTTGTGTCCTCCTAACTTTCTCTCTCTGACAGCTTAACACCGCTGCCTTTGAGCATGAGATGCTGCAACATACTTTCCAGTGTTTTTTTTTAATTTCAAGTGATTTGAATGATATACAGCTAGTAGGAAGTAAAAAAACAATGACAGCGTTGGATTTAACCCTCCACATCCAATTAAAAAGATTTAAGGCTTTTGTTTTTTAACAACAGAATTTCAGTTTCCCAAGCTAAAAAGTTAAAAAGTAGAGAGCAGATAGTGGTGATTAGTTTACTTTTTACATTATGCATAACTTCATTTTTTATGTATGCCTATCGACATTGTAAGGGAGTTTCAAACTATAACATCCTGTTTTTTCAGGCTCTGTATTTTAGCATTTGAGTTTATTTATCTGTGGAAGGTCCATTAAAGGGTTGCTTGAATTTGAACAGCTCTGCACTTCAGGACTCTGTCGTTTCATTTTACATTTTTGTCCAACACAGACTGGCTGTGAAAACAAAAACATGATTTGTGTTTTGATAAGTATCTACCATTTTTTAGTAATATCTGAAAACATTTAATTAATTTATTTTTTTAATCAGTCATTTAATATGTTTATTTAATGGAGCAGTACTTTAACAGAGCTGTTTATAATTCTTGCTTTTAGTATATTGGGTTAGTTCTTTATCATGCCTGTAACTGAAGAGCCCAGACTCTCAGCTTAAGGCTTATTTGTTTTATTGGGGCACCCTGCAAGTGAAAGAATTGGAATTCAGGATGCAAAATATGGCAATCCCACAAATGTCTCAATGTTTCAGTCATTTTGTAACAATTAAATGAAACCCCTCTGTGTCAAATATTTTTTTTTATTTTATTGTACAAATTAAAGTAGATTTTTTTCGTTTTGTGTGTGTCCCATTGCAGTCAGTTCTGGTGGCTGTGTAGCAATGTCTGCAGGAACGTCTTTGGGTCGCTGGGAGGTAAAAGACTGTGAAGCATTTAAGGCAATGTCAATATGTAAGAAGCCTATAAGTACTTATAAAGTCAACCAGTCCTCCACTGTTAACATCGACCAACGTGCCCCATGTCCACCTGGATGGACATCGAAACCTGAGCTTCTTCACTGTTACAAGGTAAAGTGCTCTCAATTATTGTTAATTTTGTGTATATTTTAGTTCATTAAAGTAAAATGCATTACAGTATACCCTTGGTTTAACCGACAAATTGGGAGGAAGGGTTTCCATAATTGCTGGAACTCTATGAAATCACAAATGTGATTTTTTTTTCAGCCAAAAACACATTTTTATGTGAAAAAAAATACTGTATCTATGCTTTCTTGATCTTTTTCTTATTATTGTAACAATTGCAATCAAAATAGTCAATGAAAATTGTTCAGGTGTCTTCTTATCATAAATATACAAGCTCTTTATTTCACTTGTTGTAAATATACTGTATACAATTCATTTTTACATTGTTTTATTATTATTATTGTTAGCATTATAGTACATTTTATACAATGAATGTTTTTTAAAAATTTGCAGAATAATACAAAACAACACCCATCGCAAGCGATTAATTATTGTGGAGAAAGTCTGGGATTCCTGATTTTACAAAGAAAATTCCTCTTTAGTGGATTTCGCTGTTAGATTTAATGTCAGTTGAGAGTTTGCTGGTTTTCCTGCTTAAGGTGGTAAGAAGCTTAAGTAGGAAGCCGTTCTCACTAATTTATTTTTGTTTCTTTAATCAAATCATTAAATGTATACTACAGACAATGCTTATATTTTCAGCTGAAAGAACAATTAACCTGTATATTGCATACCTATTTAAGTGTACTATAACCAGTCAAAGAATAGTCACCGTGTCCTGAACAAAGAGCATTGATCATTACTGCGCTGATATAATCCTTAGTACACCACATTGTGTAGATGTCTAAAATGTATTGTAATACTTTACTTTACAGGTTTACCACAGTGAGAAGATTATAATGAAACGAACATGGGAGGAAGCAGATGCATTTTGTCAGGATCTAGGAGCTAATCTTGCCAGCTTCAACCATTATGAAGAGGAAATCTTTTTGAATGAGATATTACAGAACATGTTTGATGGGTAAATAAGAGACAAATGTTAATTTTCCTTCATGCTGCTGAAGGTGTCATTTCAATGTTAATTTCTCGATTAAGATCTACTGGTATTTTTGAATACCATTTTGATTGTTGAAGGATTTTAAATCTTTAAACACTCTCAAACAACATTTTGAATATTTGAATACTGAAATTGTAAGTGTAATCCAGCATTAATGAGGTACTAGTAAAGGGTATTTGAGAAAAGAAAAATATTAAGCTTGTTTCAAGATTGTTGTTTTTAAGTCTTGTTAATATACAACAGTGACTCTTAAATTTAATATGAAATATGTTCTATCCCTAAATTAACAGTTGCATTAGAAAAAAGGCTTGTTTCACAAATTTCTTTATAAAGGATTATCTGTATGTACAGTATGTTAAGTCTCATTAATGGATAGCATGAACAACCTGGTATGGTTGGGTGCAACGTTAATAGAAGTGATATTGAATGACTATACTATTTAAACCCGATTTCTTGTGTCTTTTTACTCTAGTGATGAAGATCGATGGTTCTGGGTCGGATTTAATAAAAGAAATCCCCGTTCTGACGGTGCCTGGGAATGGTCTGATGGCACACCAGTAAGTACAACTCGTGAAATCGTGAGAAGTGCATTGGATGACAAGATGTTGTAGTATTGGATTATACCACATAATGTGCCAGTCATACTTCACAACAATTGATATATTATTATATTGAATTTAATTGTCATTTTTTACATCATTTTTCTTTTTTCCTCATTCTTCCTTAGGTGGTTTCTTCATTTATAGATGACAAAAACAATGAAGATGATAAACAGAATTGTGCCGTTTATAGAACTAATACGGTGATGCCTCAAAGATGTGATGCAAAACATGAGTGGATATGTAAAATGCCTAAAGGTAAAGTATGTAGCAAAACTCTGAGCTGGAGTAGATTGGAAGTACTGCAAGTTAAGTATACCTGCATTGAAGCAAAGACATCACAACAGCACCATGATTCAAGTGAATTATCAAGTTAGTAAATGGTCACATTATATAAAAAGAATCGGCATCTTAAAGTTCATTGTGATGTTTTTGGCTAATTTTTTGTTATTCTGCATTACAAACTATTTTTATGAATGCATTTTAAATTGAATAGTAATGTGTTATCTTTTTTCAAATCTAGAAATCTGGCATTTCTTATGAGTTAAAATTAATATTAAGATAGTAGAACAATTAACTTAAATTAAAAACAACATACTCGTATGTTATTAGCATACACATTCTTCCTTTTGAGATTCTGCTACTCTGGGAGTTAACATATTTTTTTCTGATTAAAAGCAATCTGTTGTTAATTCTGTATGTTTGTTTCAGGTGTAGATTTGAAGAGACCTTACTGGTACACTGAACGTGAGTGTTTTTTCTGCTCATCTTTTAGATTATTTGTGTAAGGATTTGAATATTTATGAGTTTCATTAACCTGTAATTAATTTTTTGATATTTAGAGAATGAACCATGGGTTTTCTATAAGGGATCGGAGTACTACTTTGATACTCAGTCTTTTCCTTGGGAAACGGTGTCCTTTGCTTGCACAATGATGGGAGCTGAACTAGTGTCAATTCAATCTTCAGAAGAAATTAACTTCATTAAAACCAGAATTGAAAAGGCAAGTTGGTGAATAAGAGAAAATAACTTAGCAGTGTGTTAGACCATTTAATTGCAGAGGCTTTTTTATTTTCCAGATTGATTGAATGTAAAATGCATTTTTATTTTAAAAGGAGACGATGTTCTTTGTTTCAATAGTATGTTTCTTGTAGCTTATGAGTGGGAATAGTATGCAATTCACATTAAGAGTGTCAGTAGAATAGCCTCATATTTTCATAAAGTTTTATACCTTTTTAATTGAAGAAGCATTTGGGTGTTTGTTTATTATTTGTGAAAATCATATAATGTGTACAAGTATCTGTAGAGGTTAAATTGGAATAATGATTGACCGTACAGTTTTTTGTGATCTTTTTCTTCACAGTTGTCACAAAATGATACAAAGTGGTGGATTGGCTTGTTTCCAGATTTGATCCAATCAGAATTTAGGTAAGGATATATGGTGTTCTTACGATAATGTTAGGCTGTGTGTTATTTGGCTGTATTAATTGCAGGGATTAATTTAATCCTAGATGGAGGGATGGATCACCCTTATATTATGAGAATTGGGAAGACAGGAATTCAAGACAATCACCTCTAAAGAATGACCAATGTGTCTACATGGCATCACACTCAGGTGAATAGAGAATCATTTGATTATAAAATTGTTAATGTGTAATAGGCAGCTTATAACATTTACTGTTCAAATTGTTTTAGAGATCAATATTTACGACAAGAATATACATACAGAATTGTGTACTGAATGTTGGATGGACCTGTCAAAAATGATGCTTCATTAACTGATTTTTGTAAAGTACACACACATCCACATCGCCTAAAGATACTCATATCAGTTTTAAAAATTGTTTGATTAAGAATGGTCATTAAAGGACAGTGCAGTGGTGCAGTGGTTAGCATTACTGTCTTGCAGTGCTGGGGCCCTGGGTTCAATGTTGGACCTGGGATGCTGTCTGTGTGTAGTTTATGTGGGTTGTCTGCAAGTGCTCCGGTTTCTTCCCACTATCCAAAGATGTATTTGTTGGTTAATTGGTCCTGGTGTGAGTGTATGTCTGTCTGTGTCTGGTGTGCCCTGCGAGGGACTGGCATCCCATTCAGGGTGTACCCTACCCATTGCTTGGCGAGATAGGAGCCAGCACCCAGGCAACACTGAATTGGATATAGCGGTTAGAAAATGGTTGGATGAATGTCATTAATAAAATGAAAATTGATGATTTCTATTGATGACTGAGATTTTTTATAAAGAACGAACAATGTGGTACAGATGTCCCTGAGAAACATCATTGGATTTGATTGAAGTTTACAGATTCTAAATTAATCTTAATGTGTTAGAATATTCTTTGTTACACTATTTGGACACTACAGTACATACTACTACTATATTTTGATTTGTGAAAAGGTGCTATTCTGTTGACTCTCAGGATACTCTGAGGTATCATGACTCTCCATTGGACAAATTCCGTGAGTTACTCAAATTAAATCAAAACCTGATTCTGCTTACAGAGGTAGAGGTTTCAGGAATTACCCTTTTTCTTGGCTAATGACTGTTCATTCTGCCTTCAGTTTGATATCATGGGTTCTTTATTGTCTAGAAGAATAAAAGCATACAAGTGAACTGTCAGTGAAAAGAAACATGAAACATGAAAATAATGTATTTTACATGTGATCTGTATTTCTAATAAATTACAGGGCGGTGGTCAGAGGGAAAGTGCAGTGACCACCACAGTTACATCTGTAAGCGCAGAACTGTATCGGTTGTAGAAATTCCCAGAGAACCCCATCACATAGGAGCCTGTCCAGAAAAATGGCTTTACTTTGGCCACAATGTAAGGTTTTCGGTTCTTTATAATTCTTTTGCTTTATTTGATCTGCTGTCAGGGAATATGGGTTAGGTCAGCATTGTGGTACAGTGGTTAACATTTCTGCCTTGCCTCGCTGGGGCCCTGGGTTCAAATCCAGATGTGTGTGCTATCTGTGTGGAGTTTGTATGTTCTCCCCCAGTTTTCTCCTGGTGCTCAGGTTTCCTCCCACAGTCCTGGTGTAAACTGAAATCCCCTCCAGGATGTACCCCGCCTTGTGCCCCTTGCTTGCTGAGATGGGCTCCAGCTCCTCCGCCACACTGAATTGGAAAATGGATGGATGGATAAATCAATATGGATTTTGATATTGTATAAAATTTGTCTAATTTGAATGCGTCTGTCCAATTTAATGCACAGTTAGACATGTTTGCTTCCAGGTATAAAGAGATTAGAATGTACATAATCATATACAGTAATTATTTTTTATTTTAGTGGTACTGTTTACCTCTAGAAGAAGGTTCAAACAATGCTATGTAATGTTTCTGTAGTAGGAGTTATTTTCAAATAATTAAGACAAACAGCTCATTATTTTACACCATGATTGATTATGGTTGATTGCATTTATGTTTCATAAAAGGTTTTTTGCACCTCTAGCAGAACAATCACTGAATTATATTTCTGTTTTGGTCCCAGTGTATTTTGATTAATTTACCAAGCCAGTCTGGTGAAGGAAAGAACTGGAGTGATGCTCAGGCTGCCTGTAAATCTCTTGAAGGATCTCTCATTTCAATTGACAATGAAATAGAGCAAGGTACAGTATACTGCCTGAATTTATTCAAAATTACTTTTAAATGGACTCTTATTGTGATAACTGACCCTGTATAAGTGCAATTGATACCAGTTACATGCAAAGATATGCTCAAATAATCTAAGACTTAACTCATTATTAAAGTGAATAGGATAACTAGGGCTGTCAATTAATTTTATTTGACTAGCAGGCGTTTATGGAATTTTTATATTTTGAATGCTGTTCCTGTCTGAATGCTGGTGAAACCCGTTTTCCATTTTTAGGAGTTAGTCTGCTATTTAAAATGATGCATATTCCGTAAAATGTTGAATTTTTTAATGTAATATTTTTTGGGAGTGCAGACCTCTCTTTATATCATTAGCTCTTGAGCATCAGCAGGCCTAAGCTGGAGGTCAAACCATTGATCTGGCAAGCCAAAATCTGGCCTCACTGGGACAATACCTGTCCTTCTTTCATTAGGTGCACAGTCCTGCGCACCATGCAGGCATCACCTTATTGGCTTCCAACACCAATATAATGCAATGGGCTCAGAAGTTACATCACCAGCAATGCAAAGAAAATAGCTCTCTCACTGAAGGGCCCAGTGAGGTGGTAACTGGCAGCCACATGCTTCTGTCCTCATTGGAACTATTCCAGTTGTTGTGTTTTTGAGATATGAACAGCAATATTTTTTTTAGTCTTGGGTAAGACATGCTCTTTATTATTGAAGTCCATTGTGATACTATACTGTAGGTGTTTTTCATTCCAGCAAAGTCATAATTATAGTGGAATGACCAAAATAGATCATGACCAAAATAGGTGGTATGTCAACTTTCCCATGTGGATGCATTTTCTTGTGCAAGTGGTTTGGTATTTCTTACAGTGTTTTATACATACCCATATTTTCCTTTTGTCTTTCACAGCTTATGTAACAATGCTGCTTATTGGAGGCACAACAAGTGTGTGGATTGGTCTGCAGGATGATGGCACAAATAAATGGGCTAATGGAAAACCTGTAACTTACACTAACTGGTCACCCATTGAACCAGAGAGCTTTGATCCTGTACGTATAAATACATTTTATTAAAATGTTGTTATAGATTTTTGGAAAAAATAAAATGTAAAACTGACTTATTTGTGAGCTGTTTTTTCATAGATACACTTACTCATTGAGAGCTGATCTACAGTGTGCCCGTATTTTTTTATTACATATACACAAATAACAGTATATTCACCTGATATGTCACACATGTTTGAAGGGAGATTTGATTTTCTTTTCAGATGAACTCATAATAATTGGTTCTAACTTATGCCTTTGTGTGGCCTACCTGCTTGTTACAAATTTTGTTAAACTGTTTCTGCCCTTAGTCCTTGGTTGTAAAAATAACTTACACAAGGAAGATTTCCTACAGCTTCTGCATCTAGAATTGTATGTGTGTTCTCATGAATTTTGTTTATTAAGAGTTTACTTCTTTATTTATAAATAATCATCTGTTAATAGGTGATGGATTTATGATAGACCTGCACAGGAAATTGGGAAGGACAGTTGAAAGAGGGCTTCTGTTGCTTACAAATTGCTAAAATTGATACCAACTGCAAAACACAGCTTTAAAAAATGCTGCAAATAGAAATCAGTTAGCCAGCAATGAAGAACATGGCTGGAAAAAAAAACAAGACACAGAGGTGTTCCAGGATCAGAGTTCATATTTCACAGACCTCTCATATGAACTGAAAAAAGACGTAAAATCATTAGATAAATTCAAATTTTACTGTCTTTCAAATGCAGCTTTTTGTACTTATTACAGAATGAAGATGATTTAAAAGGTAGTGATACTCCACTTTGCACATTGATGTCCAACAATCACAACTATCATCTGTCTGGAAAATGGTACAACCAACCATGTCTTGAACATGAGTATGGATTTGTATGTCAGAAGCTGCAGGGTAAGGTTATCTTTCTCTTTTAAAATGACTTCGATGTCTGTGAAATATTTACAGTCATAATTTATATTCTTATTAATTGCAAAAATTCCTCATTGATTTATTTTGATCTTTAAATATACTGCCACCCCAATCTACAGGATTTGTGGATTTGTGTTTTGGGCTCATTTTTTAACGTTATGGGTGGTGTGGTTGTGTGGAAGTTAATCCTGTCATAGACCGTGATAGTTTCCTCCCACGTCCTAAAGATGTGCTGTCTGCGATGGACTGCGATTGTCCTACATTGTGCCCCATGTTTCTTGGTTAGAATCCATGTTACTGTTGATACTTATCAGTGAAATTCTGACAATGGATGGTAGGATGTTTAAGTTTAAACATAACATACATGTGCCCAACCAGCAAAGGTGCTTGCTCAGTGCACAGGTTGAGCACTAAGAATCCAGTTTCAGCCTGAGATTAATGACCATAGGAGGCGGGTGTGTCAGAAGAGCATAGTCTATGTACCTACTGTACTTTTCTCCTTAATGGGTATGGGAGTCATTACTGGAGAGCTGAGTCTTGAGAACAATTGGCAATTCTAAATTGGGTGGGTATATAATTAAAAATAATTGTGTTAAAAAATGCTTGTGTCTGAAAATTGCTAGCCCTGGCATTTCTTCTTTTTCCACCCTTGCAGTTCACCATTTTGATTGATTAGAATTACCTGTTTCCTCAGTTCCTTTTTCTTCTTCTTCTTTTTGAACAGACCCATCTAAACCTCCATCACAGTCATATTTTCATCCTCTTCCTGAAACAATTGAATACAAGAACCGCAGCTACAGGGTTATTCATGGCAACATGACCTGGTATGAAGCCCTGAATAAATGCTTAGAAAAAGAATCTGAGCTAGTGAGCATTACTGATGAGTTTCACCAGGCTTTCCTTACAGTCATTGTCAATAAATTGGCACACCCACACTGGATTGGACTATATAGTCAAGACGTATGTATTTCTGTACATTTAAACTGTTTAGCAGTGTGGTTTTGCAAAAAGCTGCATGTGAAGACTGTGCTTCAGCATGAAATCTGGTTGTATGTCCCAAGGCAGATCATAATGAAACCTACGAAACTGTTGTTAAATGTTGAAGGTGATGTGGAGATGAATGAACTTGCTCCCTGATATTGAAGTGGAATACATATGCTGTATGTCATTCTTAAGACTAATATGTAAGGTTCGATGCTTTGAGTGTCTTTATTCCAAAGTCATTGTCTATCATCTTTAGCTGCCTTACTTGTTATGCTATGTTATCATTTTTCTAGTGTGGTTAATTACATTTTTATCTTTAAATCAAGAAATAATACTGAAAAAACGATCTGGAAATTGAATAACCAAATACAATTATTTAGCCACCCAAATTTTAGTAAACCATTAGTAAATAACATCTATCCAGTATTATTTACTGTATATTGCAGTACTGTATATTACTGAATATATTTCAGTATATTTTGGTATCACTTTACTTGATTGTGGCTAAAAAACAGTAAACGTGATATACAAATCTGCATAAAAACCATCTAGTAAACTAAAATCTTGGGTGACCATGCTAGAGCCACTGTTAATGACCTGTGTTGGCAGAAAGTCCTTGTCAGTTTCAAGTCCTTGGTGATGTCTTCCATCACTTTCACCTGACTTCTCTCTGCCTGAAGTTCTTCTCTTAGCTTTTACCTGAAAGTAGGTCTCGTTATGAAGAGTTACAAATAATTGCATGTCTGTAAAGTCATTTGCACAAATGGTTGTAAAGAATTATATATGTGTTCTGTCTTGTTTATGAAGGAGTCATGACAGTTTCTGAGCCCCATTCAAGTAAAGCGATACTATTATTTCTACATATTACTGAAAGAAATGTAGATCATTAATTATATATTAATGAGCAAATGTTACAAATGACTGCTTTATGTATTGTAAAGAATGAATGTGGCTGCATTGCACCTACTGACTATTGAATTGCTTTGCTTGGCCAATTTTCCAAAAATGAAAATCTAATAGACACACAAGTGAAGATCAGTCATTTATGTGTCGTGCTTAGCGTTTCCTCCAGATGGTTTTGTTCCAACATTGATCATCAAGCTGAGGCCTTTTTTTAGTGATTTATTCACATGAGCCGTTACATTTTATGTACTCTAAAACATCCTAACAGTCTTAACTGATAAATATGTTCAGATTATTTTTTGATTTCTTTATTAAAGGAATGTTCTTCACATGGAATATGTGGTCTAGGTTTCCTAAAATTAATTTGACCAAAACCTAAGCACAATAAAATGTTCCTTTTCCATTTAAGAAATGTCATTTATCTCTTTGATTTTATACATAAGGCCTTAAGAGATTTAATAAGGATATGTTTACTAACTTGAATGGTGTAATCATGACTTTTTAATTGCAGACTTACTGTTTTATATTGTTTATTTTTTACAGCAAAATGGAATTAATTATCAGTGGTCGGATGGCAGCGCTTCTTTTTTTACTCACTGGGACGATGATGATAATGATGAACATTTACTTGGTGACTGTGTGTATATGGACATTAATGGCAAGTGGAAAAGGGCTGACTGTGAAACTCCTCTTCGGGGTGCTGTGTGCCATGAGCTACTGAGTAAGTTAAAATATTCCTGAGTGTCATTCCTGATGTCAAAACATTAATGTTTTAAAATAAAGCTTTGGATTTTAAATGAAAAGACCTTTAAATTCAGCATCAGGGTTTTATAAAATGGAGGACCTCATCCAAGTGATCACAAAAGACCTTCAGCTGCCAGGAGTAAAGCTCATCTGGTTATTTTTGAATGGTTTGTGAGATGAATTTATATACCAAGAAATGGGTTAAACACATTGAAGGTAAATGAAAGGATAAATTTGGTACAAGGCTGTGACACGTTGACATGTTACTGCTGGAAGATAAATAAAATAATTATGTATTTTGATATGTCTTATCACAAACAAAAACAAGAGACAGCTTTGTATTCTAACTTGGCTAATTATTGTTAATGTTGAGCATGCAGTAAACTATAGGCTTATTTTGTGTTATGTGTAGTAATGGAGTATCATGTATTGTAACAGCTAAGAACCTGTTGGAACACATTGTGTACACAGCCAAAAGCTTACAAAGTAAACATTTTCTTGATAAATATTTTGAAAGAAACCCCTTTCAAGTGATAATATATGAGTCAATTGCCTTTAAAACATGAGTCTGTAAGTGTGATATAGCCTTATTAGCAAAACCAAAAAATCCAAAAATTCAAACAAAGCTTAAACCATTTTTTTTTCACAGAAAGTGAACCCATTTCTTTTAAAACGGAGTGCCCAAAGACGTGGGTGAAGTTTCAAAGCAGCTGCTATAGTTTTGAACCTGTTATGATGAAACTGAGTTTAGAAGATGGCCAAACACATTGCAGACAAAAAGGTAAAGATCAAACTGGTGATTTCATAATTAAGCTAAAGCAGGTTACAGCAAAGCAGTTTCCACAGTTTCCTTCTTTGTTTTTAAATCTTCCTGGACTTTGAAGCTGTCAATTCCAGAATTTTCTATTACCAACAGTTTTATGTTTCAAGAGCTCCCCCCAATGGATGTTTTTGCAGAAGGTAAAGGATTACTTTTCAAAAGCTGTAGTTTTCTGAATTATAGTATGTATACTACATTTAGTCCTCTACCTTATCTATTTGTCATTGCAGGAATATTTATACAAATAGTTTAATATATTGTTATATACAGTATTTTCATAATTTAGTTAGAATGTATGTTTTATTTATAGCTTGTTGTTCTCACAACAGTTAAATAAGATAAGGGTAAGAACTGTTTAGAGACTGTAGATTAGTTTAGAGAATGTTGTGGACTACTGGTTACGTCTAAAAAGGCTCATAATTTGAGAACATAATTTGAGAGCTAATGTTCATGGTCAAATTACATTAAAACTGAATGCAAGGTCATTTTAGTGTTAGACCTAATATTCAGAAAGCTTGAGGCAGACATATTCATTATTTTCAGTGACCAGACTAACTTGAATACTATCAAAATCATAAAAATAAAATGTTAAAAGTAAGGATCAAAGATTACATAACAGGTATCTTAAATCAATTAAAATAATCTAAGTAACTCTTTCTTCATGTGACACTACTTACTGTAAGTACATCATTTGAGATGAGACATGAGACAGTACAGATAAAGTACAGAAAAAAATATTTCAGTATTTCGAGTCTTATACCTTTTTTAACTTGAGTTAGAATGCGGCTCAAGATTCTAGGAGTTAACAGAATTGTAGCTGAAAACTTTTGGATCCTCATTATACATATTCCTTCTATCTGTGAACTAATGTAATGGGCAAGACTGATAAACCACGACCATTTGAGAGATACAATACAGATACAGCATTTGTGTATTTAACATTATTAGGTTTTGGGTTTAAATAATCATGTGCTTCCTCATACAGAATGTCTCAGAAATTTACCTTGTGTCTTTTTCCCTATACATTTAAGGTGAATTTCAATTCTATTGTCTTACAGATAGCATCATGTATCATAGATATCTGTAGTTTTATGTAGTCACAAGATGAAAGGGAAAGGAGATTATTTTCAACCCACACCTCAAGAAGTTCATGAACTTGTATGTCCTCCCCTGCTATTCTTTGAAGAGTGGCTGGAAAGAGTGATGTCAGCCACTGTTACAAAGACATAAAGCATTGTCTCTTGTTTTTAGGTCAGGTTATGACTGCAGAATACTTTACAGTATATGGAAATGGAAAAGCGTCACAAAAACATATACCAGAGGCTCCAGCATGCTGTTCTGTTTAATGATAAATTCGTATGCTTCTTGTGATCTGTAAATTGAATTATATTTTTATTGCAGCCCAGGAGCTGTTTACTTCCTTGTGCAGTATGTCAGAGGCAGTACAATTCCTGTCAAACTCTGAGGCTTTAAAAAGCCACTCACTGAAACCTGAGATTGCCATGAACATTATGTGTATTACTAGCAATATTCTCTTTCATATATTGAAATAAAAAAACATTTAAAACCATTGATTGTAATTTAGCACTACCATTGTCATGTAAACCACCAAATGTAATTTCTATAGATTTAGTGTAGCAGATGGACATGATTAAGAATGTGTTGCAAACATATTTTTCTACAGAGTATTGGCAGATATTAGCTATCGTTTTATTTTTATGTTTAGTTGAGTGACAGCTTTACTCTAAAGCCTGAAATACAAGTCTTTTGTTACATTCCTTCTAATGATGCTTATGTAAAGTCTGTAGATCAGTTACTGAATATTTATTTTTCAGCAAATGGTTCTGACATACTGACCATTAAAAATGAAGAGGAGAACAGATTTGTTCTTGAGGAATTAAAGACATTTGAACTACCACATCAGACAGTTTGGCTTGGAATTACATATGACACTGACAGTAAGTATTGATGATTTGAAAAAACAAATATGCATGCAGATATATAAACTTTGTGTTTATTTGCACATTATGGTGATTTTGTCATTTTCGAAATGGCTCGAAAATAACCTTATTACCTTATTATTATGCCTGGTTGTTAGGTTGGTGTTAACCTAATCAAGGTTAACCTAAATCAACTAGTGTCTTGAAGCAGCAGTACATTGTTATTTACATAATAAATGTACCTGCTGCGCAGAAGAAGTCAGGAAAACATGCAGGGGTCACTGACACCTGGTTATGGGTATGTCCACCATGTGCTCAAACACATGCTCTACAAGGTATCAACTAACAGATATCACTTGTGTGACAGGAGTCTTATGATGTCATACTGTATATACTAAAGGTGACAGGGCCTTCTCCTGCTATGCCCCAAAGCTCTGGAATTCTATCCCGAAGGATATCGGAGAGTCACCTTCCCTGGCCACTTTAAAAGGCACCATATAGAATAAATGTTATTATTAAAAATAATAATTAATAATTGCTTACACATATATAGCGCTTTTCTGGATACTCCACTCAAAGCGCTTTACAGGTAATGGGAACTCCCCTCCACCAACACCAATGTGCAGCATCCACCTGGATGATGCGACGGCAGCCATAGTACGCCAGTACACTCACCACACATCAGCTATCAGTGGGGAGAAGAGCAGAGTAACGAAGCCAATTCATAAATATTCATAGATAATCATAGGTAAATATTATTTGCTATTTACCAAGTTCAGCTGGTTCCATATCAGATTTATAGCAGTCTAGACATAAACGTTGTAAGCAAGAAGAAATACCTGTGTGTACCTACTGACTGTGTAGGAGCAAGCATTGTCATTTTGGGAAATAAGCATGTTTTTTCCACCTGGTTGTTCCTGTTCAGTATTTTCCTTTCTGAGGAAAGATTTGTTATAATGCCTGTAGCACTGCAAACCATAGTCTGAAACACATCTCCTCTGCTCTGTTCATAGCTGACCTGTTTCAAGTCCCTGTTGCATTTGCAATAGTTTTGATCTGTTGAAACCAATTGTAAAGGTCCTGTTTTGCCATGGAAGCATGGGGTACCAGGATAACAATGATCACTAAACACTACAAGTCATCCTAACATTGTTTAATTAACAACACATAGTTGATCTGTAGACATTAAAACAATGTACAGCCAACCGCTGTCACATTCTAACTTTCAGTGTTCTTAAATACCAGTAACTGGTGTCTCCAGAATTATTAGTCAAGGTGTATGCAGATGAATGGTTGTTGTTACATGGCTGAGAAGTGCACAAGACGTGTGCCACAATGTTTGATACAATTCGTTCAGAAACAACTTTGAGGAAATATTTTCTCCAGTCACCAAAGTGTTAAGTGTATTTATAATCCAAATTGGTGACAAAAGAGACCTTATTACACAACATCCAATAGAAAGATGTCATTTTATTTTTACTGCCTCAGCCAATGTAGAGATTTTCATACAGTATTCCACCATTCCTACTTAAATCCATAATTTGTCTTAATATATAACTGAGAAATCTTCTGTCTCTGTTTTTATTTCATTAAGTTCTTTTTCATTATTTAATGTACCATAAAATAAAACAGACTCCGTGTTTCCATTTATAAACCTTTAATGATTTTCATGACCTAACAGTATGAAGCAACCAACGGTCAGTTGTCAGGTGCTCACTAAGCCTGTGGACAACACTTTGTTGATCACAATGTACAGTAAGACCACACAGGACATTAACTCTTGAATTTCCAAACTTTATCATTAACTCTTGATCTCTTTTTTGTAGATGATGCCTTAGAATGGTTCAATGGCTCTCCAATCAAGTATTCAAACTGGCCCTTTGGAAAAAGCCCAGAAGCAGAATTTCTTACCGTTGATAGCTGTGTTTCTGTGCGGCTCTCTGATGGCATCTGGCAGTTGTCCCACTGTAACGAGAAACTAGGATTTATTTGTAAAATACATGGAGGTATGCTTAAAGTTTAAAGCTTTTATTATTTATTTGTTCCAGTTTCAACCCTGTTTCTCAAGAGTATTTTAGATGCAGTTGTTCCTTAAGACACATGAAAATCTTGTATTGAAGTGTCATTTAAGTAGTGCAGGGAATTCAGTTAATGACAGGTTAAGGGTCGAGGTTCTTGCAGAATTTCTGTTTTTGACTTATATTTCCGAAACTTGTCTTTTTTTAACTAATGGGTTAGATTATAACATGACACAGTAGACTATTTTTAAACAATGTATTGTAAGAAAGTGTATTAATATAGAAATGTACTGTAAATCCCAACCCTACTTGAAAAAACATACAAATGGTGCTACATTTGCTTTAAAGAATGTAACAATATTGACCAAATATAGAAATAAGTAAGCAGATTACTTATTCTTTTGCTTTATTTGCAGATGTAAGCAATGAAATAGAAATTGAGCCACTAAAAGGTAAGTATTCATAGGCAACATTAGAGCTGAACTAAATTTAATTTACCATAGTAAATCTAGACATGAAAATGTATTATATATTTTGTTCCCATTAGCTGAGCTTTAAATGTTCTTTTTACATTAGATTTCTTAAAGATTCATTTTGTTCCATAATGGTCTGTGGCTATTTATGCCTAGCTTAGAGGAAATTAAAATATCTATTTAATATTTAATAGACATCCTTTCTTAAAAGCATTGACATAATTATGTAATGCTATCAAGCTGATTTTTCTCTCAATGATTAAAGTGCAAACTTCACTTCACAAGAGAGAGCCTGAAACAGATCTCACCACAGTCTCAAAAGACTAGACAGGATAAATAACCTTGGCCACTTCCTTGTGGGTTAAATTGTGTGTCATCACCAAGATATTTTTTTCAACCAAAAAATGTCTAGTGTTAAAATGATGTCATAAAATAAATATTTAAGCCTTAATGATTTACAGTTTTAAGATCCCAGGTTATTACTCTGAATAATCTATGATGCATAAATATACATGAGGAAACAGTGTTTAGTTATCGCTGTAGATAGTATATAGTGTGACTCTAATCACTTCTGTTTCAGGTGTGCATCAAGGAATGATTCCAGTTGCTGTCCTAGTGGCAATACTGATTTTTGTGGTGCTTGTAGGATCACTTTGGTGTGTATATAAAAGAAATGTGGTACGGTTCAGAAGGCTTTCTTCATTTGGAAATGCATACTACCATCAAGCAGGTTCAGAAGCTACAGATTCAGATGGAAGTATTCTTATTACAGACTTTGACTCAAACACTGGACAGTAGGATTTCCTTTAAACACCTTCAAATTGAGGTTATAATCAGTTGCAGAAAACTGTGTGGCAAAGACAAAAAGGATGAATCTGCTTGAAACATTTGACATAGGATAACTACCGATCCAAAAGCAAGATGAAAAACAAAAACTTGTTACTGTTAAAGTTTAGGCATAGATGTACAGTATTCAAAGCAAGTATAACTAACAAATATTTAAGGTAAGAAAATAAAGCTGCACCTGTAAAATTAAGACTACTATTGTTATATTTCATCTAGTTGCCTTAGGCAGATGAATTCAATATGCAAGATTTATTTTGGAGGAAGACAAAAGGCAGCATTTTCTTGCTTTTCTGTTTAATTTTCTTCTTTGTTTAAAGTCCAAATAATGTTCCTTACTTAAATAGTCTAAAGTAATGACTTACAAGCAATATAATGGCAGTATATTGAAGATGAAGTATATATAGGAATGGGCTATGCTTCTTCTTTGGCTTCTTTTGGAACAAAAAATGGGAATACATGTATATATATTTTTTAATGTTTTTATAAAATATAATAAGAATGAAGGCAGATACAATTAAATATTTTTTCTGGTCTAGGACACTAGGATAGGTAACTATAAAAAGGAAAGAAATATTGCCAAATTATGTTTATTTGTGAAATTTGTTTCGTGCCATAAAGTTGAACAGCTGGTTCACAATATCAACCAATGTCCAACATGGAAACTGCATTTGTGACTGGCTGGAAGCACTGCTTATCCCTTATTACTTTCACAATCAACTTATGGAGCTATTAGTGCCAGTTTGATCTCTGGGCTGTTACATATTTTACTATGCTATTATCTACAGCAGTATTGTATTTCAAGCAAGCCTTAAAACAACAGGGAAATTAATTTAATCATGTTAAAAATGAAAATAATCATTACTGTTTTTGTAAGTATGCATTAAATACAAAATGATATTTTATTATTGTGAAGCCTTGAATCAAACATTATAAATAATAATATTTTAGTAGGTACTTAATCTGCACTTTTTTGTGAGTTTATTTTATTTTTTCATTTGTGTATTTAAAATGGCATACAACAGAATATTTAAGTATATTAGAAAAAATATGTTCGCCAATGTTTGGTCATTGTGTTGTGTTTTGTTGTAATATGGACAATAAGCCTTAGCTAAATCATAATGGTGTTGGTACAATAGAAATATATTGGTACAGAAAATGTATATACTCCACACCAACCATGCGTGGTTTGGTAATAAGATAAAAATGCCTCACTGTAAACTACATGAAGTCACACACTGCAATGCTTCCCCCCCACCTAAACTGTTTAATAAAATTGTTAAAATGAGTGTATGTGTGTTTTTATTATCATATTAAGTACCAAAAGGTTTTTATTTTTGATTAATAGAAGGCCTATTCTGTGGGTGTTGTCTTTTCACTAGCACTCCTAATACAGTATGTGTGATTATACTATTGTGAACTCAGGGTTAGGGTGTTTCTTATATACATGTTTGGAAAATTACTAATGGATTACGTATTTACAAAAATAACTATTGTTTTGTCCTGGACTCTGTAATGAACTTACAGTATTTGTCTGTTGTATAATGATGAAGTTCATTTATTGTTTAAAAACTAAGTGGTGAAACATAAGTGATATTTGCTCTGAAAAAGTGTCAGCGCCGGATGGCTGCTGTCAACTAGCAAACTTGACAAAAGCTGTCCATCCATTTTCTAACAGCTTAACCCAATTCTGGGTCACAGGGGAGCCGGAGCCTATCATTGCAAGGCAGCAATGCTAACCACTGTGCCGCCCACAGAAGAGCTTTTTATTTCAGAAATGAGTAGATTTTTCATTTAGAAAAACAGCACTGCAGGAGTAAACACACAAACTCCAGAAAGCAATCTTTCAATAAGCTTAATGATGGCAAGGAGGCCAGCACCATAACAAAACATTACCTTGGTTCACTTTTCACAGTGCAAGAATATGACTTTTTGCAGAAATTAATATGCAAAAGATGGTCTTAATAAGGTTTTCTACAAAGGAAGAATCTGAATTAATTGAGAATGGATTTCAGATAGTATGATGAGATGGAAAAGTTTCAAAACCATGGAAAATTAGACTGTCGCCACAAAACATTCCTGTACATTGTGCTGTCACACTTTCTCTTTGGCCCTGCAACAGCTTGAAGCCCCATCCTCACCACCTCACAGGCGTCATTCGCTTAATGAATGGTTGGAGACGACAGCTGTTCACATGGTAAAGTATAAAATATAACTTAATAATAATTCTAGGGCTCCAGGCTAAAAATAGAATGAGAAAGTTCTACTGTACTGTCCACAAAAAGGTTAGTGATACACCCTGATCTCGCAAAAGTGAGGACAAATCAGGCTAAATCAGTTTTATCAGGTGAAATCAAGGCCTTAATTCAGACCTCTTGTACTAAAACTTGTCCGTTTATAAAGCCACTAGGCTGTATGACAAATTTTGACTGTTGCACTTTCCAGTGAAAAACAATAAGCATGAATCAAAGTGTTGAGACAGCATGTTTTACTTCCTTAAATGTCTTGCTACAGAACTTACTTTCCATCTGCTTCTACTCTTATACTTAGAAATGGGAATTTTGATTGGTCATGTAGTTTCACCAACATAAATCAATCCATATGGAGATTTAAATAGCTAATGAAATCTGAATTGAAAATAATGATACCAGTATTACACCTAACCATACTGGGGGCTTGTGCACAATATGCTCAAGGTTTGTTATCTCAGGTCTTCTTATCTCAAAAAAATAATGTGCTTAAGATTAATTTCTGAACATGAAAGTCAGTCCTCTAGATATTAACTGTTTAAAGATGCTAGTG
Source organism: Atractosteus spatula (assembly GCF_055471065.1). Lineage (NCBI taxonomy): Eukaryota > Metazoa > Chordata > Actinopteri > Semionotiformes > Lepisosteidae > Atractosteus > Atractosteus spatula. Next base: position 29,415,025 of record NC_142718.1, read on the forward strand.
GTCTCAGAATGTAGTTTACAGTAATTGAGTCTAATGGAGTGTAATGTGAAATAAGGAGAAGGAGCTCTCTCCATCACAGTAATCATGTGCCCATGGATCTGCACTGTAGTGCATCCTTCCTTGCACAGGTATTTGACGAATGCAGGTTGCTCAAACTTCAAAGAGTCTGTCATTCAATGACTATGGAAAGAACAGAATGGTAGTAGCCATCTGCAATTGATATAAAAATAAAAGTGGGCTTGAATTTCAACTAATATATAAAGCCTTCAGTAATACTTATCAAATGTTAAAGGCTCATGAATCACTTTCACTAAAAGATTAATCTATGACTTTTTCTGCCAATCAGAATTGCACATTTTCTGCTTTTCATCCACATACTAACACTTTTTTAAGCATTTTTAAGATTGCTTTAACAGGGTCAAAGAGACTTACAGTATATTATGAAATCTCTGTACATAGTTTTACTAAATATACATAATATTTTAATCTGTCCTTGGGCTGTGTAATGTGTCACAATAGTTCTTTGGCACAAAGTGTGCTTTAGCAATCTCATAACTCCAATAGAAATTTTTCATTCTGGAACAGTGAAAAATGGTAATCTATTCAGTAGAAAACAGAAGTTCTCTCTTCTTTTCAGCCCTTTTCATGACATAGAGACACTGTAAAACACTGTAATGTAAAAAATAGAGGCACATTAAAACAGGTTTATCACTGTGTTTTATTTTAGCTCACAATCTTAAGTTACGATGGACTCAATGCACTCGCAGTACACAAGCATAGCAAAAACCTATTGAATGTGTTCATTTTTCTTTTCCCAGTAAAATGTTATTCAGCTCCTAATAATATCCCTTTTATCACTCCTAGGTGAATTGGGTTCTGGTGTGAGTGTGCGTGTGTTTGTGTGTGTCCTGCAATGGACTGGCATCCCGACCAGGGTGTAACCTGTTGCTTGCTGGGTTGGGCTCTGACTCCCTGCAAACCTGTAGTGGCTAAAGCAGTTTCGAGGGTGGATGGATGTATGCGTGCTTGTGGTGTATGAGTTTGAAGGTATGCACTCAGTGTAATAGTATTAATAGGGATCTTACAGCTGCCGCACAGTTGGAATTTAGGAATTGCTCCTTGTGAGCTGAAATTAACCTTGGAGTAAATGGTTAATTAAGGTTAACAATTATCTGATGTGATGTTAAGCGCCAGGCAGCAGCATGGAGTAATGGCTAGGGCTCTGAACTTCAGACTGGAGTGTGATGAGCTCAAGTCTGGGTGGTATGCTGTCGTTGTACCATGGAGACAAGTACTTCACTCAAATTGCCCCATTAAACACCAGCCTGCGTAAATGGCTGTTACTGTAAATGAAAATTTGTTATTAATTGGTACTTGGTAAAAGATGGAATAATTTAAAGGTATGCAATAAGGGATTTTGCTGGTTAACTGTGAATTAGCATTTAAAGAAAAGGTTATCGGCAATCAACAAGCCACAGCAAATGAGACATAGGGTCAGTGCAAATAAAAGTAGGAGGATGTGGATACAGTAGGTCAGGAAGCTCTCACAAGAAAGAGAGAGATGTTTTGGAAATGTGGCTGTGGGTGGCCTGTTTGATGCTGCTATAGTGGGGTGGTTTTCCTTTAATGTCTTTTTGTGGATGTATTTTTATTTCTCTACTATTTTTGCAGCTGCTCTGGATGCGCTTGAAGCTTTCCTTAAAAACTTTTCTAAACTAAAACTAAAATATGGTCTTAAACATGTCATGAGGATGCAGGAGATTAGCTATCAGGAGCAAGTCTGGTTGTGTGTTGAGGACAAAAGCAAACCAGAAGGTGCTAGAGAGAGATCCAGTTCCAAATATCCAGGTGAACTTCAGGCCCAGCTTTATAAGTGGGCACAGCACCAAGGTCAAAAGGGTGTTAAATGAAATAAAAACCTGCAGATACAGGGTTAAAATGTAACATCTTGGATAACTTATGGTTTTGTGTATCATATGAAAGGACCGGTTACCTGACAAATGTTTGAATTGGACATGCCGGGTTAATGAAACATAGCATTTTGAAGCGGAAATTGTTTTGTACAAATATTCCATGATTTATGCCTACCATAATTAATATCCACAAAAAGACGTGCACTGCCTCCAGCTCTGTCCCGTGCCCATCAGTAGGGGTGGGGCGTGCCATTTTCCCTAAAGACACCCCAGGTGAGTGTTAAGACTGAAGAACACACAGATGGATTCTTGCCAAGAAGGACATGAGCTTGAATGGATTCATCAATTTTAAATTACTGTCCCATTACTGCACCAGCAATTCTGAGGGCCATGTTGAAAATGCCAAACAGAGTCGCCTTTTTTTCCCGGTCAGGGTAGCAGTAGTGAAGAATGTACTGGTCCCAGCCTCATTGAGATCACCATACTTCTTCTTCTTACTCCTTCTCAGCATCCAAGACTTTTTGCTCTACTTAAATAAGAAGAGCAACCCTACAGATATAGCCCATGTAGCTGGAGCTAACTGGAGCTGGAGGCAAATGTTAGTTAAGCCACAACATCCCATTTGGTGCTCATTAATACAAGACCAGTGTTACATCCATGCATTTCCTAAGCTCTACTTCCAATTCAGCATCGCCGGGGAGCCAGAGCCTATCCTGGCAAGCAATGGGCTCAAGGCAGGAGACAGTCCATCGCAGTGCAGACACACAGATACAGACAAACACACTGACATCTAAACCCAATGAATCTAACTGTATGTTTTTAGACTGGGGGTGAAAACTGAAGCACCCAGAGAAAACTCAATTGTCTGTGTTATAAAGGTACAGTAAAAGCAATTTTTCGCAACATTAGCTCTTCAGAGCTTCATCAGTCACGTCTTGTTCATTTTCCAGTGACTCTCGCTGTCAGTCTCTGTACAATTCATTAAGCTTGCAGATTCTTCTGTCACAAATTAGAACTGCAAACCCTGTAACTTCCGGTTTGGTGCCTTTTTACTCTAATTAAATACAAAGAAATTTAAAAGACATACAGTAGATCTATTTCCCTAATGCTACAAAATAAAAGAAAACTACAGCCTTGTTCTTCGGTGAAAATGGAAGACTGGACTGTACCACACTCTTTTCAATGGTATTAGTAAAAAGGTATATTTTTAACACTGACATAGTGTTAACATAGAATTTCACTTTTACTTTTTGAAAACCTTTTTTTTAAAAAAAAATCTTAATATTAAGGGTATTATTTTTTATAGAAAGAGTAATGGAAACTAATTTATCTAAATAACATATTACGCAACGTATAAAATAAGCACATACAATTCGAGTCATTTCTAAACCCACATCTCGAGTAAAAATTGTCGTCTTCGTCGGAGAAGCGGCTACACTTTAAGACAGAAACACATGACGAGTTGTTGAAGCGTCCAATGGAGGGTGTTGAAAGCGTCCCGAAGACTAGTTTATTATGGTAAGCTTTCAGAAAGGGTGGAGACTAATGATAAGGGCTGTCAGCTGTTCTGGCGGTTGTAGAGAAGGGTGGGTTTATTGCGCAGATATATTGTAAATTTCATGCTTTAGGTTGTATAGCAGGTGCACTGTTATAAGCATGAAGAAGGGTCCGAGACTAAGGGCTCATATTTATGTGTTTTTACTCCTGGGCTGTACGCCCTTTTATTTTGTAACCTGTACAGCAAATGGAGATACGGGTAAGTGATCACCTTTCTATTTCGAATTCGAAACTTCATTTTGGTGCAGCGGTTCGGGCAGCAAAAGGGTGGGGGGATTAAGGATTAGCTTGCTAGATATGTACTTTTTCAGTTAAAACCCGGAAGTCTTTAGTTTGCTAGCAATGACCATGTGAGGAACCGCGAATTGTGCAGTGTTATCTCCATGCTGAAATTGAAGAGTAAAGAAAACTAAGATTTCGTCTGGAGAAGACGCACTGAAAGTCCCAGCACTCATTAAATTCGGTCGCGTTTCACCAATATTCAGAAAAATTCAGAACAGAAACTGAAATTAACAGACTAGCGACCGGGTAATCTTCGAAAATTTCCCAGACAGTTCGGTGTCGCACAGTGAGGCAACCCAATATCGCTTAGTCATGTAATATACCCGATAACAGGATTTTGTTAGTCACAGATTACAGAAAAAAGTGTCTGCATTTGCAATTTGTCGGGAATAGATTTTGTTTGGTTTATGTCTACTGTCTACGTAAACATTAAAATTTGAAAGTAGAATGTAAAGTGAACTAGAAAATGCAAAAATAAACTTTTTTTGTTATACAGTATTTTTGTGATCGATCACGTTGCCATAGGTACTTATTCTTAAAAGCAACGTAATCAAGAACACACTTCTGAAAGCTAAAATAATTATCGATTTAAAACATATAATATCACTGTAATATGTTCGTGTTTCACTTAATTATTATTTTTTCGTTTCTTAAGAAGACCTGTGTGTATTTAAAACGTGGAATTGCTAAACACAAGAAGGTGTATGATCCCAAACACGACCATCTCCATTCACCCTCATCACTTTTTGGAAAGTCGTAGATAACTTTCTGGCTGTCTAGTCCTTGGGGGTAGGGGAACTTTGTAAGTCTGCGGCACCTTGAGAAATGCGAAAAGCTGCAAAACTTGTCCTAATCAATTGACCAACCCAGTAATTTGTGGAACAAGATAGTAAAGAGGTGAGCTAGAATCCAACCCTGCAGAGAAAGCAGCTGTGCGCGACAAGGATTAGACACCCTTGACTGAAACGAATTCTACTGTATCTGGTCTGATACATCTTTTTTTAATTCGTACTCAAAATGCGGACGCGCATAGTTCAGGGTCACAAATAAGCTTCATCTCCGAGTAGATCCAGCCACATAAAACTCATTCACACCTTGATATCTCCACCAGGGATGGCTCATCCTAGCCCTGGGCTTTCTCTGCCCTCACGACTGAATTTCCTATTGGCTCACATTCCTGCTTGACGTTTGGTTGTTTAATGGTGCCATAATAATTCAATAATAATTTCCATGCTTTTTTCATTGTTTTCTGCTTCTAAAGAGTTCCTGCTTAATGTCTTGCGGTTTCAGAGATAAATAAAATTAAAAAGCCTTTTTTGCAAATTAGGTTAATGTGGTGTTCAGTTAAATAACCAAGAGCTCAGAGCAAAATGGAAGATACAGAGGCCACGGAGTCTTGCACTGGGCCTTTCTCCTTCCATTAAAAGTGTCTTAAAATTATTTTTGAAATTGTCATCATACTTCTGACATTACTTTAAAATAACTGCAAACTACAGTCCTGCAATAATAGCCGTGGTTGGATTTAGGTCTAAACATTTGTCAGTGTTGTTTTGGAAATTACTAAATACGAATAGTAGGTATAATAATGAAAAAAACAGCATTTCCCACTGAATGTTTAAATTACAGAAAAAGGAATATAACTATTTGAAGAGATGGTAAGTTACAATAAGTGCTACCTGTTGTAGAAACTGGAAAAAAATCATTACTACCTTTCATTTGGAGCTAGAAATGTAGTTCAGGTAGTGTTGATTGATCATGTATTGATTTTGATTTATACAGTGTTCTGAGTTTTTAATATAAAATTTTAAATGTATAAAATTGTTTTCCTGTATTCAGCCAGGAAGTTGACAATATTCCTGAGTTGAACTGTTGCTGCTTTTTTGTCCTCGATAAGCAGTATAACAGTGAATTAAAGAGCTGATGTCGAGGATGAGCAGCGCACTGTAAAGATTCATTTGAAAAACTGAATGTTAACTGAGTCCTGGTTTCTGTTCATTTGGCTTGCTCACTATATGGTTATGTGGTCTTATTCCTTGATTAGTAGGGCAGATAAGACTGCACTTTGCTCCTGCCAGTGTAATTACTCTACAAAAAATGTCATTGCTTATAGTGAGGTTAGTGGGAGGATGGAACAAGCTACCCAGCTATGTGGTTGAAGCCGATACCCTGGCTTTCCTTCCTTCAAGAGGGAGGTGGATGAGATCCTTCAATCAATAAGTAATAAACTACCAAATAGGTCAGATGGGCCAAATGGCCTCCAGCTGTTTGTAACCTGTCTTATGTTCTCAGGAACATCTCATGTTTTGGTTTAATGAAGAAAAAAAGTAGTACCAGAGGTCAGTTATAGTTCAGTTCATTTTGGGAGTTTCAAAACATGAAATAAGATAGGTTATGGTTTCAAAACTAATCTTAAAACATACACCACAAGCTTTCCCAACTCAGTCTACATAGTCCCTACAGGGTTATACAGTCCCCCTACCCAAATCTGAATGCCGGGCAGAACAGGAACTGACTTGCCTCTTGGTTGATTCTTGGAGAGGAGTGTACTGTTTGTCTCTTGGCATAATTTTACAGTATAGATCTACACAATCAATACCTGCTGCCTCATTAACAGTACAGTGCACATCAGTGAATTGACTTAATATGAAATATTTATTATTAATTGTACATGAAAAGTAATTTAACTTTTAAAAGATATACAATGTGAGTTACATTTTGCCAGTCACTATGCGATAAAAGAATGGTTACTTATGGGGGGGAGGGTAATTTGGCCCATCTATTATTTGTTTTTTTATAGTAGAAAGAGATCCAATTATCTCAATTTGATTTTTGAAATAAGCTTAGTTATCAGAAGTCCATTGAGAAGCCTTTGCTAATGCCTTTGAATAGCTGCAAATTGTTGAATAAGGTCCCCCAGATGTCTTCACTGTTCAAGACTAAAAAGATTCAGAATTCTGGATTAATTCTAGAGTAACCTTCTTACTCTAGCAAAAAACTATATTTGTGAATGTATTGCTTAGAAAAAGATTTTAAAGAGCTCATTCTCAGTTTTGTCTTCTCTTCTATTCCTAGATAATGGCATATTTACAATTCGTCATGAAAGCTCCAACAAGTGTCTTCAAGCTGAAAACTCCAAGCTGAGTTTAACAGAATGCAAAGACTCTTATGCTTCTGTTCAGTGGAAATGGGGATCTGAACACAGACTTTTTCACATTGGATCATCACAGTGCCTAGGATTTGACTCCACGAGAAAAACCATTGGAATGTATGAGTGTCACCATAAAAAAATAATGTTATGGTGGCGCTGTAGAGGAGGTATTCTGTATGGTGTATTCCAGAGATCATTAGCTGTTTCAAATGGAACCATAACTACAAGCAGTGATTTAACGGATATGTGGGTCAGAGACAACAGCTCCGAAAATATCTGCCAGCGTCCTTATAAAGGTGAGTGCAAGGGCTGAGCTGATGTTGGGTTACACTAAAATGGTTTTGCATGAAGGCTCTTGTAAGTTAAACATTTTATAATATTTAGAATATATACAGTGTATATTTTTTTCTTTTAGCAGGTTATGAATGTATCCTGGTCACCATTACAGTAAATAAAGACCTGAGGGACTCACCTCCTTAATGTAACAAGATATTCTTGAGTAACAATATTATAATTGGCCTGTTACTGTTGAGTTACATTAGAGGAAATTTGTAAAGTTTTTTTAGGTACCCACACTGTAAAAAAGGAGTGTAATCAGTAATGGTTGAAACTTTCTTAGAATTCAAATCCACAAAGGATGCTGTTCCAGCAACAACATTTAGAACTAAGGGAATTCCTAGAGTTTTGGCAGAAGCTGCTTCTTGTTTAAGGTTAAGGGAGTTTTTTAGTAGGATTAAAACTAAAAGAACCACTCGGTGACTGTGACACAAGCGAATGTTACAACAAAAATTCAGTTCCGGGGCCACAGTAGTTTGGTTTTAACAAGGAACTGAAGAAAGGTGTTTTTCATATTGTCCATACAATTTATGTTTACTCTGAAAGAGAAGAAATTCTTGTTCATTATCTCTTTTCAATGGCTTGAGTCTGTAGATAAAGGATTTCACTCCAGTTTTGGTCAGTTTGTTTAGCCAGGTTGTTGAGACATTCACCATAGATTAACACTCTCTTGCACTGGAAAAATAATTCCTCATTTATTCAACTTCTGCTCAATAAAGTGTCAACTAAAAGAGTCTTTAGTTATTTTGACAGTTAACAGGTTAAAATATTATTATTATGCCACAATTATAAATGGTTTATGGTTTTATGATGGATGATTCTACTTATGAACATTATGAAAAGTTAAAAAAAAACCTTTCTGAAAGAACACAAACTTGAAGATGTACTACTCCTTGTATTTGAACTTTGAATAATGTAAGGTATTCATAGCAAGATAAGGAAGTAGCCACCTTAATGAAGAAAGTGTGAAGCTTTTATTACATTTTCAGCCCTGAAAAAAATTATGATGGCTCAAGTTTATATTAGGCAACATCTATACTGATTTCATAAGAACATGCACAGCTAACCTAGAACCTTGTTCTGGTGATATTCCTTTGAATTTTTTAATATTTTCTTTTCTTTTTAAGCACAATAAATTAAGCTTGTTTTGAACTTTTTGTGGAAAACTAAACCTAAGCAAGTAGAAATTAAGTTATGCAAACATTCAAGGAGTGGCTTGCTTGATGGGTTTTACAAGCTTAAGGTATTTTGCCCTGTTCTGTATGGTTCCTAATTTCTCCCTCTCTTTGTTTCAAAATGTTCAAGATGTTCCTTGCAAAGACAAAAGAGAGATTTTCATAATAATATCTTATTTTCTAAAGTGCCTCTCCAAGCCTCGGACTTTATACATAGTGATTAAGACAAAAATAGCACAATCGAAAGAAAATAATTAAACAAGAACATACAGGTTCATAAAAACAACATGTAGGGCAGTCAGACATAGGTCTTGGTAAAAAGGTGATTTGAAGAGAGTGAAAGAATGTGTTTCTCATTATGGAGCAGGTACAAAAAAAGCATGTTCGCCAAAAGTCTGAGATTTAGTCTAAGGTACAGTGAGCAAAGGACCAGCCTCAACTGAATAGAGATTACAGGAGGGAGTGTAAACAAGAATGAGTTCAGAGATGTATGAGGGAACCAGATTATTTAGAGCCTTGAAAGTCAGTCACAAGATTGTCATGCATGATATTGAATATGTGACTTGATAGGCAGCCAATGTAGGGACTTGTAGGAGTAAGGATATACTGCTACTAATAAACCCTCAACATGTTTAAAATGTGTTAGGAGTAGAAGCCATTTTTTTCTGAGTGAGTGTTTTTTACCATTTTGCAAAATATGAAGTCGGTTCATCATTCTGCCTGTCCTCTTCTCAGTGGTGTACACGACGAGAGGGAACTCCTTTGGGTCACCTTGTGAACTCCCATTTCAAGTGAATGGAACCTGGCATCACGACTGTATCTCCGATGGGAGAGAGGAAGGGAGGGAATGGTGCCCCACCACTGCAGATTATGATACAGATGGCAAGTGGGGAGTCTGTCTGAAGCCTGGTGAGTGCTATTCGCCTTTCCTCATTCACGGATCAAATGTAAAAGTAATAAAGTAATATAACAATTTGTTGTGCAGAGTTCTTTGTAAGGAAAGGACAGCCCCCAACACCACCCATTGTTGTATTTTCCAGGAGCCCAGTTTAAACACTTCATAAAACATGACTGTATGTATGACTACACCTTACAAATTGTCAGAACTTCAAGTTTAGCAGCTTTTCTGCACTCGTTTTTAGCATTGCCTTTTGTTGTTAATGGACCGCAGTCTTTGACAAGTGCCTAGCCTAAATTGATTTTTACAATCCAAGAACATTTTAGAAGACACAGAAATGCTACTTTTCCATTAATGTTGTTGTAATGGACTTTCATTCATGAACAATCAGGCTAATGCATTGTACAGTTTGCTGTATAATGTCATTTTGAATCAAGTGTCCTTTCTGCTTTATGTGTTTTTTTTTTGGCTCAAACATCTCGGGAGTAGTTTTTCACCAAATTATTGTTGAACTTTTTCATAGAAAAAGGATGCAAAGTCTTGTGGGAAGAGAGGGACGAACACTGCTACCAGTTTAACTTTCAGTCGGCACTGACTTGGAAAGATGCTCGTGTGTCATGTCTCAGTCAAGGAGGGGATTTACTGAGCATATATAATTCCTCTGAGCAGGCTTCCCTACACGGTGAGAAGGCTTTTCTCTGTGCAAAAGGAAATTCCCATCTGATGTATTTTTTAATTGCGGATTTGTTTTTTTTAGATTTTAGATTCTGCCAGTAGGTCAGTCATACCACAGTGTGTACTGTGTGTTGTTAAGACCGGAGATAGATTTTGAGTCAGAAGGTGTAATAACAATAGACGTGTTAAAGAGCGATGTGCATCTAACCACGACTAAGTGCGCAGATTTAATATTTGAATTATTTTGACTTAATTTAAATGATTTAAAGGTGTTAATTGTATAATACTTCAACATTCAAAATCTTCTGCATGGGTAAGCATTTGTGTGAACACTGTACTGAATTTATACAGTAAGAAAATCAAGTCATGCTGTTTCTTGTGAATATAATAGAAATGTAATATGTTTGGCTAGCTATCTGTGTTTTTCAAATATTAATATAGGATAGCAACGTAATACAGTCATCTGGAATACAAACAAGTAATTCTAAACAATGTTCGGATGTTTAGTGCTGGTAATCCTAATAAAGGATTGCTCGTTTACAGTTTCAGTCAAAAAAAAAGTGTTCTCTTGAATTCTTTACAGACGCAAATTCAAAAGTCTTGCAAACTCTGTTTATTGTTGAACAGAAAAATGTTTTGGAGAACTTTATCTGCGTGTGTGTCTGTGCTAGCAGCATTGCTAATGAAGGTCAATCATAAGTCACTGTGTAGGACAGTTTCTAATATTTTAATCTGTGTTTGTGTCCACCAGCTGTGGAAAGCAGCTTTCCTGATTCTGTCTGGATTGGATTAAATCAGCTGGATATATCACATGGGTGGCAGTGGTCTGACAGGACTCCACTTGTGTTTGTGGGCTGGAATGAAGGTAACTATAAGGCTGTCTACTTTCTAAATAATCATGTTTGAGTAATCAGACAGCCTGCATTTTGTTAATACAATAAACAGAGCTGTACAAACAAAGGAGTCATTATAGCAAACAAGGTCATTGCCTGCAAAAACCAGTGTGCGTGGTGGGTATTGTTGGACTTGTTCAATAAGAGTCAGATGCCTGAATGGATTCTTTATAATTCAGTTTAAGAAAGACACGAGTTTAATTTATATAAAACCCAAACTGGGTGCCAAAGACATCCGCTTTAAACCAGTGGTCATTTTGTGTTCTTGTAAATGTGTTGTATTTTCGCAGTTATGCAAGTGATTGAACATTCTTCCCTTTTTTTCCCTTTTGTGTGTAAGGGATGCCTGTGAGATCTGTGTTAAAAGAATCCAGCTGTGGAGTGATGAATTCTCAAGGCCACTGGGAGAATTGGTCTTGTGAAATGAAGTTGCCATACATCTGCAAGAAACGCATCCATGAATCACAGACTGAAATAAGTAAGCTCTTTATTCTGTTTTGGGAATCCAAATCAGGAAACATATCTTTAATAAAAAATGCTTTTTGTTATTTTAGCAGTCTAAAAAGTTTGAAAATTAACTCTGTACATGTGGCTGTGAAAATAAGTAGAATCAAATTTCACAGTGTAACAACTGTGGCATTTTAAAGATTTGAATTTAAAGATTGGCATGTATTTGCAGTGCAGTACAACACTATGCAGTGCTGAAGCCAATTCTCAAGGAAAATGCATGGATGAAGGAAATCCTTAGGCTGAATTGCCAACTTTTAAAGGAGCCATTTTGGGTAACTTTTCTTTTGTTGTATGCAACCGAACTGTAATGTGAAATCTTTTACGCTCTTCTCAAAAATGTTTTTGCAGACCCATGGATGTACAAAACGACTACTTGTGAAAAAGAGTGGCTTCCATTTAATGGGTTCTGTTATATGATGGTGGAGGAGTCAAATACCATGCAGAACGCTCAGAGTTCCTGTAAGGAGAGGGGAGGAGATTTAATCAGCATTCACTCCTTAGCAGATGTGGAGCTGATCATCACTAAACTCCATAAAGGTATTCCTGACCTCTCATGGTTTATTATCTGTTAACTGCCGTGAATCAGTATAGTAGGTTTTATTAGATGTTTCTTTACTTGAAATTAGACAAAAGAAGCTAGCAATTGGTGGGGGGTAGGGCTTACTTTTGTTGTCAAGTTTTTTAAACCTGTTTCAATTATGTTTTTGATCTCATCACAATGGCAAACTATAAACTATATAATTATAAAGAACAGTCACAAGGAAAAGGTAAGGAAACCCAGTAGCTACAACAAAGTTCCTTAAGGAAAGTACGGTAGCAGAGGGGTCCTGACAGCTCAACACTGTGAATTACACTATTGTGTTTTAAGTCATATTTAAATGGTCAGTTGCATTCAGTATGTGCTCAGAGGTTCTGTGTTATCCATGAAAGCATTGCCATTCTAATAAATAATTATAAAAAATTTAGCAGATGCTGAACGGGATGTGTGGATAGGACTCAGGAGCAATTCAGGCTTGTTCCAGTGGAGTGATGAATCTCCGGTTTCCTTCACATACTGGAGTAGGGATGAACCAAGTCTTCCTTCAGCTAGTATGGCTAACTGTGTGGCATATTCAGGAGAGGTACAGTATGTTGGTTTGCCTCTTGTTTTATTTTCTTCTGTTTTTACAGTACATCCTTCGAATTTCATAAAGTAAATTTTTCTAGACAAAATACAACTTAGCTTTGTTGGAAATGTAATTAAAAGTGTACCATAAAACATCATGTCATACTGTTTCATGACAGTGCAAAGTGTCCTTGTACAAGAGCTAGCTTTTCGTACAGTGTCATTCGTTGAAGTTGAATGAAAGCAAATTCAGCATGTGTGAAACCAGGATTTCAGACATGGTATTTTCACCAAAGATATGCTCTTGCCAAGAACATTGAGAAATGTATTGCAAAAGATAACATTGCTGCTTTTAAACCTTCAGCTTGGTCTTTGGAAAATCAAAGCGTGTGATGAGAAGCTACCTTATGTATGCAAAAAGAGAGGTGAGGTAAATGAATCGGAGTCAGATTCAGGCTGCCTGGCAGAAGGGGTAAGCAGATTTCACCTGTACCAACTAATTTAGCAGCAAAAGTTAGCATTGCAAGATGAGTGATGAATTAGCTACAGTACATTTACTCTACATTTATTAATCATATGGAAAAGCTGTTGATATTTTGTGAAATTAATGTCGTTCCATAAAACTATATACATAATGATGCATTTAATAGTGTCCTGTAGTTAAATTGGTAAATTTTAAAGGTCTTCTGTGGTGATACATTTTTCTCAAAGGACATTATACCACCTGGACACATTGCAGAGTGCTGTGCTAGCTTTATATATTATTAAAATGAATTATTGATATCTGAATGTGAGGAAATGTATTATACCATAGCACAAAAGCTTGGGAAAACATTGATATACTTTCTCTGTGTGCTTTCTGCAAGCAGTGTTTGGCACTAGGTTTTAGGAGTCACATTTTAGCTGATAAAGTTGGGGCATGGAAGATTTCATGCAGATACCTCCTAATATTTTATATCCCTCAAGAAAGAAATCAAAGGAATAAGAATACCGTGATAATGTGGAACTTAATAACCTAGATAATGTCTGTTAGTGTGAAATTATTAAAATAAAAAGCCCAGCATTGCAAACTGTACTTCTCTGCAAGGAGAAGCAGGTTGGGGCAGCACTGTTTTGGATTTAGTCTTCTCATCAAGCCAAGCCTACACATGATTTTTAAAGAGTGGTTTTCAAAGTAATCCCTGTTTTATTTAATAAGCCTGAGAGCTCCCTGCAAAGAAAATAAGCAATGCTGTTCCGTTTTCCAAGCCCTTTGTGCATCGTTTGTGGCTTTCAAATGTTTAGGTGGTAGTGTATTTTTAAACTTATCGCATTCTACTTTAAGCTGCAGTTAGTCAAAGAACGATGTGGTTTGCATGTGTAAGTATAGAGTAGCAAAAATGTGCTTTCTTAATATGTGTTTAGAGGTCTCTTGAGATATCTGTATTCCCTGTGTGGGCAATTAAATTTAGTACAAAGAAATTCCTAAAGGGTTACAGTTGATATAAAAATTCCTGCCAAACAATTCAATTTAGTACAACTATCAAATTGGAAACATGAATGCAGTTCTCACTTGATAATGATGACATACTGTTTTTAAGTAGTACTTTTAGGATGTCTATTAGGATTACCTTAATTAAATAATAATCAAATAATGTGTTTTACCATGTATATATGTGAAACTTTGCAAAATCTTGAGAAATAAGAGTATACAAAAGACTGAAGATTAGAGGAGGCCATACTGCCTATCTAGTAGCTAATTGATCTCATTCAGCTGACACTATTCTTTTTTTTAGCAAATGGCTTTGGCAACATTAACAGTCTGTTTAACACTGTAAACATTTACAATTTTTTCAGCCTGTATAGGCTTATATCAGTGTTTAATATATTTAAAGTATTGTAGCATGCCACTCATGATACTTGTCTTGATCCTGAAAATGGTCTTCTTTTGAACATAAACTTTTAAAGTTTTTTTTATCTTTTTCAAGGCTGCTAAAGATTGGGTGGTTTTTACTTCTTATGTTACAGAATTGGAAGAGACATGGCAATTCGTGTTATAAAGTGGAAAATAAAGAGGTTATGTTTAAGGATAGATGTGATCTTACAATAAGGAACGGGTAATCATTTCACATTTTTATCATGTCTATTCTTTGTATTTAAATTGATAATCTTTTGGTCTTTGTGACTCTATTCAAACATCATTGTTATTGTACACATTTCAGGTTTGAACAGGCATTTATTAACAGCCTCATTAGAGAAAACATTCGAGAAGAAGCTCAGTACATATGGACAAGCTTTCATGACACAAATGGCACTGGAGACTACCAGTGGCTGACCAAAAATGGAGTAATGGATCGTGTCACATACACTAACTGGAATACATTTGAACCAGGTAGAAAATAAGGGGAGGGGTATTTGTATTGCTTTTTGACCACAAACTACTAAAACTAGGAAAATATTTCAAAATGAGAAATTTTGTAAATAACTTCACTGAGTCATTGCCCTTTCAATGAAAATAATGGGCTGTCCGTTTCCTTTGTTGTTTGACTTGTAATATGTATTTCAAGTTTATTGAGTATATTACATTAAGAACCTGCTAAGGGAGTTGTAACTTATGATATTTAGTGGGTTTTTACTGTTGTGAATGAGTCCTCTTGCTGCCAAAACAAGTGAAAAGTTTCTGTCCATGTATCCAAGCATGAATGCAAATATTTTCTTTGTTTGACTGGGAGACAAATGGTTCAAACTAAGCAATAGGTGAAATAAACTATTGCCTAGTAGTTGTTTAAACCTGTGGATGCAGAAAGAAAGTAAAACTTATGTAACCCAAGCTGTGTTGTTACAGCTCACCTCAAGGGCTGTGTTGCAATGTCTGCTGGCAAGGCCCTGGGAAAGTGGGAGGTCAAGAATTGTGACACTTTTAAAGCCATCTCCATCTGCAAGATGGACATCGAGTCTCGCACAGAACCAGAACCTGAACCCAATCCTGATGCCCCTTGTCCTCCTGGTTGGCAGTCTCAAAAAGGCCTTCTTTACTGTTATAAGGTTAGTAAAAATGATTTAGACAACATGCAAATCTTGGTTCATATGACAATGGAAAATCTCTTAACAGTCTGCTGTCTTAGAAGGGATAGAGTAAACCTGGTGGCAATAACATGCTCCACTACTCCAAATTTTTCATATCTGAATTCACTTACCCTGGTTTATCAACGAGCTTTGTGATGGCAGTTCTAAGTCAAGACTGTGACTTAGATGTTTTGAGATAGCCTTCTGCAAGTGACATAGGTGTTCCACTTCCAATAGACCATTTGTTGTGCGTCACGATAGTCAAGATAGGAGCTCTGTGACCTGAATTCCACATTCCTTATACAACCAACCTGTTAATCTTCCAGTGGACTGCAGCATCTCAGTTTTTTCTCCGAGGATGAGAATTCTTGCCACTTTGTGTGCTCTCAAAAATCAGCTGGATGTAGACAATGTTGAGCCTGTGAGGTGATACATTCCCATTTGTCCCAGCGCACATCTCTGCTGCACTCCATGTGGAAAAAAAAATGACCGGACACTGTTGTTTTTTCCACAATCGCAACCTTAATGCACCAGCTCTCTTGATGTTTAAGGGTGACATATGCATGGCAGGGATACCTGATTGTTGAAAATGTACAGTAGACATTGCGTTTGCAGCAACATGACTTTGTTTCAGAGCCAGCAGCCAAGATTCAACAGAAAGTACTAGTGATTTAAGTTCCTCAGCTCATATATAGAACAGGAAATATTACTTAAAATGTTAAAAATTACAACAGCATTGTACATCGCACAGTTGATAGTTATTGCCATCATCATTGCAGAGTGTTGTGCAACCTTTTAAACTTGCGGCTAACACTCTTTCTCCCATGTGGAACATAGAAAGGTCATGCCTTTATAAGGCTTTGTACTGCTGTGTTTTCAGGTTTTTCATCATGAAAGAATAGTTCGTAAGAGGACTTGGGAAGAAGCAGAGAGGTTCTGTGAAGCGCTAGGAGCCCATTTGCCCAGTTTCAGCCACCATGAGGAGATGGAAGCCCTACATTACTTGTTAAGGGACACAATCAGGTCATTTTGTATATTCTTTTTTACTTATTTTTTTTCAGTGTGAAAGTGCACTTAAGTAACCAGGAACTTTACATACAGTAATAATATGCCCATATTTGATTTTATTTCCTTTTCTGCAGAGTCCAGCATGTAAATATATTTAGTGGAATTATCTGTAAATTGCACAATACGGCACCTGTTAGGTATTCTTGTGTGTGGATCAGTGATGTAAGATTAAGCAATAATCCTGCAAGCAAAGAGTCTGCACTTTATTCTTCAATCAGGTCTGACTACTCTGTTTAGTGTACATTTAAACTGGCAGATCATAACGACAATTAAAAAAAACCAGAAGGCACAGAACGTTTTGTGCTGTACTGTGTGTGTGTCCTTGTAGCAGTCCCAGACAGAGAGAGACCTCATTGTTAGTGTCAAAAACAGAGACTCCAGATGTTTTCTTCTCCTACACGTGGTACATTGTTACCAGATGAATTAAAGCTACAGCTCAGAACCCCTGCAGTGACACTATCTTCTCCCTGTGGACTATGTCAGTGATGCTTCAGCTGTGTTTATTTTTAGAGTTTTTCAAGTGCATCCAATTATGAATCATCCACTGCAGTTAGTATGCAAAACCAGTGTAATTCATGGTCTGTTTCTACTCTGTATTCAAAATCTGTGTACCACTTTGTCAACTATTCATATGCTTTTATCAAATGAGACCATTGTTCTTCTTAAAACAATTGTATCCTGCCTTGTTCATCAAGTTATAAAGGACATGCTGTGGCACAGTCCTTATTGGACTAAACTAGGAAATTGGTCTGAATATAAAACGTCCACTTAAAACACAAAATATTTACTTATACAGTATCTATGCAAGTTATTTTAATTTTTGTTAGAGCCATTTTCATATTGTTTTAATTTTGCTTCTAAACAGTAACAATAGATTTTTTTGGACTGGATTGAATAAGAGAAACCCAGAATCTGAAAACATGTGGGAATGGAGTGATAACAGACCAGTAAGTTTTATACATTTTAATTGTGCATCATTTACTTATTAATTGTATATAGTTGAAGGAAGTCTTACTTGTATTTCATCATAAATGTGTTTAGAATTAATTACATTTGCTAACTGTTATTATATATCATTAAAACATTTTAAAAATACCTATGAGACTACAAGTTAATGTACAGTAGTTCACTGTAGCCAGCATAACTATTTTAGTTAATATTTCAATTTGGAACACAGTAGATTAAGAATTAGTTATTGCACAGCATTTTGACTGATAAGATCAAAGCTATGTTGTAGAAAGTAACTTTCATACAGCACTTGTATTGCAAAATAATAACTGATGAAGTTTTGTCTGTCCCTTTGTAACTAGTGCCTGACATTATATTTTTGAGCACAAGTCTCCCTGATTATGAGGGATAATCAAGTATTATGTATCAATGCCATGATGATGTCATTATTAGGGTGGAAAAGAGCTTTCCTTTTTAGAAAAACAGTGGTACAGTAAATGCAATAATAGTAATGCATAATCACATATTTGAAACACACAGCAAAAACATTATTTTACTAAGGTTGGGGAATTAATATTTCAATTAACATTCCAATGAACATTGACAGTGTGGCTTTTTGTTGTGTTTTAGGTCTCCTCAGTTGTTTTTTCAGAAGAGTTTCATGAAGATGATGATTATGATCGTGACTGCGTTGCATTTAAGGTAGAATACAAGTCATGAATTTACTTTGTTTGACCTGATCATTTACCAAAACAGCAATTTATTATTTCTCCACGCTACCTGCTTTTCTTAGCTGTTTTTTATTTGCATCTTCAGTGTGTTATGGTTTGGCATTTATTAGGGACACAAACATGCTTAACGCCTTTGTTTTCTTGTAATTAGTTATGAGTCACCTGCATTTTTCATCTTGCCAAATGGAATTGAAAAACCAGTTAAACAATGATTTTAAATGCTTGCCCAGTGTTGCAGGATAATAATTTTTCTTTTGTTTTAGTTCGTTACTTGCTGTATTTTATTGCACTTGCTCTTACCTGCAATCATGTCTATTGTTTTCCTTGTACTAGTGTTGCTGTACTTAATATAGAATTTGTTAACTGTACAGTATATGTTGCCATGGATAAGGGCATCTACTAAGCAAATTAATAAAATAACGGGAGAAAAACTTAATGCTACTTAAATATGTTATATAATATAAATCAAATCTAATTGTGTAGATACTTTAACTGTAATGTTTGAGACAAGGAGGGAATATAACAACATTATTGGTTATATAGGTACAACAAGGAGTCGATTTTTAAACCTGTGCAGCAATTAAAAGTTGTTTTTTTTATTTCTGAAGAAACATTATCTGGCATATACTGTATTAACATTTTGACATGCACTTATTTGACTAAATTGCAAATTAAAATTCTACTTAACGTTTTCTAATTCCCAGTTTTGTCCTGTCTTTTCCAATAGACACAGAAGAGAACACTTACGCCTTTCTTCATGATTCTGTTTCACGATTTAGTGACTAAGGATTTTTATGCACATCCCTTCAGTTGTGATGCCAAACTCGAGTGGATATGTCAGATACCAAGAGGTGAATGGATTGGTTAAATGTGGGTCACATTTGTCAGTACACAAAAATCCTAAATCTTTGATTTATATTTAAAAGTTTGGCTCTTCCATGACTCTTACATATCATTTGTTCTCAGAGTGTTCAAAAATATCTCATCAGTCGTTAGCATGCACCACTCAATTAGTAGTCTCTTGGAGTACAGGAAGGTTCTTTTAGCTCTGGTAGCTTAAGGAGTTCTGTTTCCAGCCAGCTCTGGTTGGAAGTTCTGAGAGTATATGGCAGAATCCGTATAGCACTGCCAGCACAGGAGGGTGACAAAGGGTTGGTGGAGTTCACTGAGATAGCTTTGGCACCAATGACCAATGTTTGCTGGCTAGGTGCCTGAAAGAATGGGTTTTGTCAGCAAGAGCTGTGTTTGACCTCTAGTTGACACCAAAGCCCTACAATTTGTATTTTGGCCTCACAGCATAAAGAGAGGCAGATGACTTGGCAAAACGGGGTATATTAGAGTGAAAATGGGGTTATTATTATGTTGCATTGCACTTCAGGCAGAATATAATTGGCTTTTCTAAACTGAATGTTATAAAGGGAGGAGAGAATCAAAGATAATCTAAATAAAAAACAATCATGGTGATATTATCAGAATGATCTCAACACGATATAGATATGATTGATTATTAATAAAAAGTTGCACCACTTTAAGAAGAAGTGGCTTGGTGTTTGGCTGCTTATTTTAGACAAGTGATAACAAGAACTAGTCTGGATGGATCTACTTACAGTATCTCCCTCTGCTTTATTCCCGTCATTGATTTCAACCACAAACATATCAAAAGTGAAATTAACCGCTAATCGCCAAATTAACAAAAATAAAATAAAAAGTCCAAAATCTCAAGTCCTAAGTAAGCATAACACATGATTGCCAAGAAAAAATTCTAGGATGCTTGTTTAGTTAGAAGAAAATAGCCTTGTTGTTGCATTTTATATGTTCATTTTTAATATTCACAGGTGTGAAGCCAAAGACTCCAGAGTGGTATAATCCTGGTAAGTTTATACTGGGGAAGGGAGTTCATATTGTAGTTCCACTGTCGTAAATTCAGTAGTAAGGAGATTGCTTAACTGTGCAAGTACACTTCCCTAAAATTCAAAAATAGATAAGAGAATACAGACACTATGGAAACTCTAAGTGAGCAAAATCCTATTAGAAATATCAGCATAGCAGCTGCAACAACAACATCTTATATCAAATCATAGTCTGCTTTAGTCTGAACTATTGTACTTTGTCAGTGGGCTTCATTTCACAGAAAATCAAGTAAGGAAATTATTTGACTTAAGCATAATGTAATTTATTTTTCCATGAACTCACTTATCAGGCATGTTGCTGTCTTCCTCTGCATATAACAGTAGTTAATATATTAAGCACTTGAGCACTGTAATTTTTTTGTCTGACATTGTTTGTGAAGGGGCTGTTAAAAACAGGAGATAAATAGTAGTAGTCTGATTTTCAGTTTGAAAGGGGTAATCACTCAGGCAGGGGGCATTGACTTTATAGTATTGAAGTAGAACATAAAACATACTTATATATATTATTGATGGAAAATATATATATATATAATTTATCTGTATCCAACACAACAATTTAATTCAAGCACATTGTGTAATGTGTCGGCTGTCTTAACATATCTTAAGCAGCTCCAACAATTACAGCTACACATCAAAGGACAGGACTTGAGACAGGACCAACCGGTCATCTCATGCTACATATCAAAGGACAGCTACACATCAAAGGACAGGACTTGAGACAGGACCAACCGGTCAACTAATGCTACATATCAAAGGACAGCTACACATCAAAGGACAGGACTTGAGACAGGACCAACCGGTCAACTAATGCTACATATCAAAGGGCAAGACGAATACACATGAAGCTGTGAAACAAAACAACTTCCTGAGATCATACTGTATATAAGAGCTGGGAAACCCTTGCAGTTTGTCTGTCCTGCGGGGCAGACCCAACGCACGTTGATGTCATTATTGAGCTCAATAAAACAACTGAATCCACAAAGACTGTGTCCTGCTCCTTGGATGAAGTATTTCCCACAACAGTACACAGTACAAGGGTATGATTTGTGTTGCCTACAAAAGGTTGCATATTGGGGGTAAATGAGATCTGAATAGCAGAAGTGAACAAAAATAAGTTTTTGTTTTCGTTAGGTTAACTAAACTTTGAAAAAGCATTTTACATAAATTGAATGGTCCCCTTGTTTATGTATTGTGTATAATTTTTGCAGGAGGACATCATGAAACATCAATATTTATTGACGGAGATGAATTCTGGTTTGTGAATGATACAATTCTGTCCTATGATGAAGCTCAATTATATTGCAAAACCAACGAAAGCAAGCTGGCAGCTCCACAGACTTTCAGTGCAGCACTAAAAATAAATGAAAAGCTGTCTGAGGTATTAACACTGAAACAAATATCACAGCAGTGTAAAATAAGAGGCATTTCTTAAAATTGCTTACTTTTACTTCAGAGGTCACTTTTTTACAGACATTTATTAGGTAGTTAAGAAAAATTCTGCTCTTAGATTCTATATTCTTTAAAAATACTGGAGAGATATTTACAGTCTATTTCCATACTAATCAAAATAGGTACTGCAGCCACTATGACTGCTACAACATAATACAACAATAATAATAATCCCTACTTTAACTGGGATGTTTTTCTTTAATTATACTTGTTTTTTAATGAAACCTTTGAGATCCTGTATATTGACCATCAACTAATTCTCAGAGGTTTAGTGCCAATACATGTTCTGTACTCTTAAGAAGGCTCTGTATACAGTTATAACATTTATATTTGGATTTTGTGCTTATTGCATTTCTATATATTTTTATTTAAGATTTCTAGAAATATCCAGCAGGGTTGGTGGGTGAATATGCGTGATGCTGAGCACATGTATCCCATAGGGTAAGTCTGCTAGTTATAAAATTCAGAAGATTAGTTGACAACAATTTAAGACGCATCAAAGAAACTTAAGTAAATCTTAGTTAAATTAATTATTGGTTGATTCAAACCTATGCAGCCTTTCTTCTTAGATGTTGGAGATCGTAACTTAGATGTGTAAAAAAAGACAACTCTTTTTTTAAAATAAATTTTAGGAACTGAAAACGGTTCAACGAATCCCATTTGTGTGGGAGTTAATTATGTAACTCAGAACTTGGCAAACTCCTAATTATTGAGAATCCAATTGCCATGTTTTGCTTCCTTCTCCTGGAGTCCTATGTGGATGTGCTGAAAAGAAGGAAGCAGAAAAGGTGTTGCTGAGGGGTGGAAAGGGGATAACCAATTGACAGAATGTAGCCATTATGGATTTTTTGGCCACGTTATACAGGGTAGATTAATCAATCAAGAATAATTTTAATGTATCAACATCTAACAGGTATGCTTAGTCGACCAATCATTAGAGCACCTTTCAATTACTTAACTGCTTGGCAGATGGTTTAGATGAAACAATCAGAGGGCATGCATCATAGATCCTTGGCAATAGTAGTTAGCCAATCACATGCCTGTACTGGTTGCACTGTATGTGCCACCTAGGATCACAAATCAGTCAGGTGCACTGGTAACACTTTAAGGCTGTGTGATAGTTTCACACAACGCTATTTCTATGCATGATCTGTTTTGGCATAGATATCAGTTTTTCTGCATCTGTAAAACAAAATCTTTTGTCAGAGTGTGTTCTAATTTTGTTTTTATTTCATTTCTATGTTTTCATCAAAAAACATTTAAATTAGAAATTCAATGCTGATTAAAAGGAGAAACTGATACTTAAACTGATTATGGAAATGCCCATTTTCTCTCGCAGGTTTCCTCATGGGAGAATTTATCCTTTTATGATGCCTTTTCTGGGCACGTGTACTTTTATGACTCCACAATCCATGTTTCCAGGTAAATAAAAATATTAGTTTAATAATTCTGTGATTAATATTAGCTGTTCTTTCAAAAATGCTGTAATGCTGTTAGTTTTATTTGAATTTGCACAGTTGCAAAAATGTTAAAGCAGAACCAAGCCTTTTTCTGAACAGTTGTTCAGTACACTGCATTTTCACAAAGACTTTAAACATTTTACATTTACTTAAATGTACATGGTAACAGCTGATTCCTTGGTACTGTGATCTCCAGGTATTATGGGACATAACTGTGAGCTTCGCCTGCCTTTTGTGTGTCAAAAAATCAACTCAACACTGATGGAGACTGGCCCACTGGGACATTCTAACAAGACGTGCCCAAATAATTCTCTTTCTCTTGGAGAAAAGGTAATTGTCACAATGATACACAGCTGCAGAACAGGAAATAAAGTTTCATTTTAAATATGAAGAGAGCTTTTAATGGTTAGTTTTAATGTTTTAATTTTCTGTTTACATTTCCAGTTCTTTCATTACTGTTTTAGCAGCTGTGATTCCCCCTACCTTAAAAAAAAATCAGTCCTGAACCTTCAATTTGGACTTCACTCTGCACACATTTTTGTTCCAGAAAATGCCATTCCCTTGCAGGCCAAAAATCAATGAGGTTCTTAAAAGGGAAATTATCCACAACCCATGTATTGGACTGTTCTGACAACTTTACATTCCACAATTAAGTTATTTTTTTAATTTATTGTGTTATTTACAGTTGTGGTTTAAATATGTAGAATGTTGATCTTTAGATTTTTAAGACTTTTCATTTTTGTAATGTGTTTCTTGAATTATAATTATCAGAATACACTCTCAGAGGAAACATTAAATCTAAAAGACAATAGATACATCACTGGTATTTATGAGTTTGCTAAAGTGCTGTGGAGATAATGGAGTAACAACAAAAATGGAAATTCAGGATGTGCAGGGTGAAAATAAGAAAAGAAAGTATAATATTTAATTTTCATTTGTAGTGTTACACTGCAATTAAACCCCGTTACCTGACATTTGAAAAAGCAAATGAATTGTGCATGTCACTTGGTGGAACACTTCCAAGCATCTCAAGTCAAGCCGAACAAGGTGGGTTCATCTAACAAACGTTATATCTGAAAAGGGGGAAGATGCAGTATTCTTTAAACTGAGAGCAGAGGTCATCTTCCTTCTTCCACTTTGGAAGTACAATAGCTTATACAGTACAAGAAATAGCGTCCTAGGTAATACATGCTGTGAATCATATTTTATAATGGTAGTATTATACAAATAAAGTATTTTATTCTTTGTTTTTAAACCACATCTAGGGTGCTAAATTGCTGTATGCTTTAGTGCATTCTTGTAGAATTGAAATTCAGAGGGAGTGAAGAAACAGTGTTTAATGACAGTAAGGTTTGTGCAGTATAGGAGATTCATACATGTTCTATACAAAGAAAGAGTTAGCTACACTAAGTATCAAGAGCTTACTCTGCAGTTCTTTGAACTGACACTTTTTTTTCTCCATCTGTGCTCCGTTTCTGTTCGCAGATTTTGTTACCTCATTACTGCACGGCCTGCAAAGTAAAGTGTGGGTTGGCTTGAAGATGACGCGTACTTCTCTCCGGTGGACTGATAATTCCCCAGTCACATATGTCAATTTCCACCCCCTGCTTCATCGAAACCAACGGCGAATTAAGATCGATGCAAGTTGAATCCCCCCTTCATTTTGTCTGTAGATCTCAAAAAACAGGTCTTCATTGAAGTGTTTGTCATTAAAATGATATATGGTGGCACAGTGGTTAGCATTGCTGCCTTGTAGCGCTGGGACCCTGGGTTCAATTCCAGACCTGGAGTGCTGTCTGTGTGGAGTTTGTATGTTCTCCTCATGTTCACATGGGTTTCCTCCACGTGCACAGTACAAAGACATACTGGTTGGTTAGGGTGAGGCTTCTGGCTTCTGGGAAAATTGGCCCTGGTGTGTTTGTGTCTGTGTCTGTGAGTGTACCCTGTAATGGCCTGGCATCCCGTTTAGGGTGTACCCTGCCTTGCGCCTGTTGCTTGCCGGGCTAGGTTCCAGCTCCCTCGTGACCCTGAATAGCATGAAGCAATTAGAAAATTGGATGGATGTTACATAAAGAAAAATGATATAGGGTTCCTTTAAGAGGCATTACTACGATTATAAATAACTTCTGTTTTTTCATTGTAGCCTCGCAACCCAGACAGTGTGTGTGTATATGTCCTCAATGATGCCCGTTCAACTTTTGTGGGGACCTGGGATTTCACTGCTTGTAATGATGCGCAATATATGGCAGCATGCCAGTTTTACACAGGTACATAGTAATAAACGCTATTTTATATAGAGCCTTTAAAGGTGGCTTCTCAAAGCACTTAAATGATGAGGATGAAGAAAGAAGTATTAGATGAAGATGAAGAATATTTTTCTATCCTAAAGGTTAAAAAACATTATCTTGCAGTTACAGTGCCAAGTAGGGCTTCCTGATGTTATTCAGATCAAAGCATTATTAAATTAACTTATGTGCTCTGGCAGGTTTCTGAGGCGTTAGAAGAATAATAACCAACATAAACTGATCTGGTTTTGTTTTTGTCCAAGGTGACTTAAATTCACAAAACACAATAAAATGAATCCAATGCAACTAAAAACACAGTTGCATAAAAAAGATTAGACTTGAAAAGACCGCATTGTTCTTCTGCAAAGCTTTATTGAGTACATGCAGCAGACACAGGGATTAAAGGATCTACAAGTTCTATTTGTGCAGGCCTGTCTTGAGAAGACTCCTGAGAGTGGTTAGAGGATACAGTATTTAGAAAATGTCTGAAGTTAATAACTAGTTTTATTTATTAGGGAAAAGAAAAACCTAACTATATTGCATTTCATTTCTTTTTAGATAAACCAGTTCAGCCAGAATTCGCACAGGACACCGAGGTTAATGTTGCAGACCACAGATTCAGAATTATCTGGAAAAATGTCACATGGTATGAGGCGCTTAAGCAGTGCGAACAGTACAATATGGAGCTGGCGAGCATCTCAGACACCTACCAGCAGTCTCGCCTCACTGTGAAAGTCAACCAGTACACACAACCCCTGTGGATTGGTCTCTTCAGTGAAGATGTATGAGTGCATTTTCTTGTCTCTCCAATTCTAGTAAAGTGTCTTATGATTCTTATAATACACTAGTTCCTAAAGTGCAATGATAATGAATCTGTAGATCACCTTTTGTTAGTGATTTGCATTGGCTAGCAAATAAACGTAGTTTAAAAATACTGTTGGAATTAATCTTAGTGAACTGGCATTCCTAATCTTCCATGCATACAGTATTTGATATGTTACCAGGTCTGGTGCAGATCCTTATCTCTAGGATGAGAGGAATGCTCTAAAATCGCATTTCATACCCGGAAGCTTGAATTTAAAGTTAGAAACATTTTATCTACTTTAAGTCATCTTTAAGTCATCTAAGTACTTTAAGTATCTATTTTAAGTCACAGTTTGGCATCGGGATCAAAATCCTTTTAACAGTTCTTAAATCGGGGCAAGTATTAAATGGGTCCAGTCAATGAGGTCTCTTGGTGGCATAGTTGAACACTTTCCTACCTGTTTGTTCCTAGAATGGGGTCCACTACCGCTGGTCAGATGGCAGCCACACAGTCTACAGTCGCTGGTCTGAGGAAGCACACAGTGGAGGTTGTGTTTACCTGGACACAGGTGGCTTCTGGAAAGCCACTGAGTGTGAAGAGCAGCTTTCAGGAGCCATTTGCCACATTCCTAAAAGCAAGTATTTTATAGAGGGTGTAGTTTAGTTTTGGATCCCTAGAGCATTGTATCTTTTGATTTTGGAAGAAGGGGGCATAGAGCTTTCATATACAGTTGCATATCTGGGTAAATAACACCCTCTCCTGGGGTTATGTAAGACTTGATATATGTTTATTTGACTTTCCATAAAAGCCTCCCTCAGATCCAATAATACAATTTTGGAGTTAAAGAAAGCTTATGTATGTACAGAGCAAGCATTGCAACAAGCTCTTTCCACTGATGAAGGGTTCAGTCAGGTGGCCGTGCCTTATCACAAATGTGGTAAACCTCTGCTTATTAACTGGTGCTTTTTTTTAAAGTGTTTTGCAATCTTGTCAGGGAAGTATTTCAGTTGTGATTTTATTGTTACTTATTTACTGTGTATTTAATTTTGTGTTTAATTATTGTGTAGTGCAGGGTAATAGTATTTATAAATTAATTGAATGGTGGTTTCTCTCTACAGTGTTTAAATATGTTTTAGTGTACGGTATGTTTATGCTATTCTGTGTTTATTATTCTAATTATAGGGTTTAAAACTTTATTTCAAATAAAACATTTATAAATACAGGGAATAGTAATTCTTTGTTTTCACGCAACAGCTAAGAAATGTTAATTTCTGAATTATGCAAAATTTAGGTGATAAAAAGACTTGTGGAAAGGAATTATGTAAGTCATGGAAAAGGTGTGCAACTTTAGTTTGTTATGGGATTGAGATTGGAAAATGAGGAAGCTAAATCTCTCCCCCCTTCCCACTGTAAATCACTTGTCTTTCCAACAAAAGCTGGGATATACTATAGAAAGATTCTCAATTACTTTGAAATGGAAGTTCAGAAGAATGGCCGCTATTCAAAACAGAATTTTATAGGAGTAAGTAACAAATGAAAATTAAGGTGAACAGGATTTATGAGGGAAAGCAATTCTGTAAACAAGAGTTGGGGTGTCTGAAACACTGCTCAAGAGATACTTTAGGATCTTTCAAGGTGCAGCTGGTTGAGATTCTTAAAACAGTTGGCCAACAAATGAGCTACATGGACCAAATAGACTTCTCTCATTTGTAAACTTTCATTTTTCAATCATATGTAGGAATCCTCAAATGTATTTCTACACAGCAGTCAAATACAATTTTGAGAGTCTGGAACAAGTTACACAGTCACATTGTTGAAGCGGATTAGATATTAATTATAATTATTATAATGGACTCTTTTGGTATGTATTCATATGTAGGTAGGTCCCTTTTCAGGGCATAAAGGCCCATGGGAGAATGGGGGGCAAGGACCACCATTTGTCTTTGACCATCCGACACTGGAAGTAGAGGTGTTGTGGTCAGGATCACGCTACGACTGGCCTATTACGCCCAGAAGGATTAACCCCCGGTACTCATTTGAAAAGCAGGCTGAGTGGACCTGGGAGCCGTCTGGGAGGAATTAGAGCAAGCTACATCGCTTCCCCTACCTGGGACTGAACCCAGGACCTTCTAGTCAGGAGCTAGACACCCTTGCCATCTGAACTACCACTACTCCAGCCTTTCATATTTATCCTTCATTAATGTCTGACTGTTTTTTTTATTTTTCCAGATGAGACTGTTAACATAACTGAAAGAAATGTCACAAAATGTCCGCACAAAAAAAATGGACCCAACTGGGTTCCTTTTGAAAACAGCTGCTACACATTTCAATTGTCTGCAAAAAGATGGGAGGATTATGATGGAATGGAAATTCATCGAGTGTGCAAGAAACTAGGTATGGATTGTCATTTCATAAACTGTATTTAAGAAGCTAGCAAGGGATCATGTACATCTGCATTGTTCTCCAGTTCTACTCTGCTGATCCATACAAAGATGGTGGTTAGAGAAGAAAAATACTTTTGTTTTAAAAGTGAAAGGTTTAGAAAGATTTAGAACTGTCAGACTACACAACTATGCATTTAACTTTTAAGAACAAAATTTAGTTCTTGCAATTACTGTGATTTTACAAAATGTAAATGCCCACATGAACACGAGGAGAATATATAAGCTCCATGCAGATAGCGCACCAGGTTCAGAACTGAACCCAAGACCAAGCGCTGTAAGGCAGCAATACTAACCACTGCACCACCACCCCAGATGAAATCCGTTTATCCCTTTTTTTTCAGATCCCAATGCCGACATTTTGATAATAAGGAATGAAACCGAGAATACTTTTGTGATGGAGCAACTTCTGCCTTTCAAAGACCTTGTAGAGTGGGTGTGGCTTGGTTTATATTTCGACTCAAATGGTGAGTGTGTTTTAAAATGCAGCAGTTACAATTGCATACAGAATATGAACATGGCACTGATAGCCTTCATTTTGGTTGGTTGTTCCTTTCTAGATGTGTCCATGAAGTGGTTTGATGGCACCTATGTTCAGTACTCAAACTGGAGAGACGGACGACCGCAACAAAATGATAGCTTCTTCTTTGCTGGAATTCATTATGATGGAAGCTGGGATATAGTGCCTTATGCATATCATGCCTTCTTCCAGCAGAAAAGTATTGTTGCCTGCAAGATCGAAAAAGGTGAATTTCGAAAAGGGTTTTCCATTAGTGTGTTTAACATGATTTATCAGAAGATGACAAAAGCAGCAACTTACAGGCTTGTAGTTTCGATTTCCATTAAAAATGTGAACTTTATAACAGCACAGACACAAGTCAGAACAAATAAGAATATGGAGGCTATTTTAAGAAGTGAGTGATTTGTTGCAGTATTCAAAAGAACGCAAATATTCCAAACGAACAGCATGAGAACTTTGTTGTACGTTTGTTGTTTCTTTTATTTAAGGCTCGAAAGAGGAGTATCACAATAAATTGCCTGATACTGTGACGTATGGAAACTTCATCTACAGAGTGATACAGAAGAAAATGAACTGGCACGAGGCACTGAAAGAGTGCAAGAGAAGTGGCAGCCATTTAGCTAGTATCCATGATGAACCCCACCATATGTTTTTGAAGAACTTGACAAGAATGGATGGATTTCCTCTTTGGATCGGCCTTTCCAGTCTAGACGTATGTGGCATGCTCTATGAGTGCGTTGAAGTAATTAAGTTTTGGAATGCTTCCGCATGAGAAGCCTAATAATGTGGAAGAGGCATGTGTTTTGTAACCATTTATTTGGGATATTTTTTAATTGGAGTTTTCATATGTATTAGACAGGAAGATGGGTTAAGTAAATTAAAACCTCAGGTAATATTGGAATAATTAGTATCACACACCTGTTTCTTTATGGTAAATGATTCATTATAGTCATATTTACCACATTTTAACATACTGTACTATATATCCCTGACATAATTTATTAATTGTTTTGAGCAGCTCACAGCTGCTGTATGTTGAAACTGTGAATAATTGCATTTATTTTGTACATTTAGCTGCTCCTCATTTGCAAATTGTTTCTCTATATTTATCAGTGAAACATCCAGACTTTAAATGCAACATCTTAATCTTTGACAGTGTCTTGGATATGGTATTGGTTTCTCTCTTAGGCTAGTGGCTCATCCTTTGAATGGTCCGATGGAAATGACTTTGATTACAAGCCATGGGAGTTTAAACATTCAGAAGATTCCAATGGATCCTGTGTCTTCATGGATACTAAAGGATTCTGGAAACGCACCAAGTGTGACACTGTTGTACAAGGAGCTATTTGTTACAGTGTGACCACTCCAAGTAGGCAACATTTTTAGCATCATTTTCTTATAATTGACATGGACATTCCAAAGATTTATCATTAATGGATTTACATATTGATCTGTCTTAATTATTTTTTTTCTAAAATGAGATGAAAATATTCTGTTTGCTTTAATATTATTTGTGCTGTTACTTTTGTAACAGAGCCAGATCCAAGGACTTCTGTTTCATCTCCTGGGTGTCCTCAGAGTAGTGGCTCATCTAACTGGATTCAGTACAAAGACCACTGCTATGCATTTGACATAAACTTCTTCAACTACTCAGTGTACACTATGAATGAAGCTAAACAAATTTGTCAGCAACTTGGTATGTTTAATTTTCTTTTGTGCTACCCTTCAAGAATACAGTAGATTCCTTCTATGTAGTCCAGGCCTGTTAAGCATTATGCAAAGCCCTAATTCAAATGATAAACACAACAGTCAGAAAAAAGCGTCGGTATCTTTTACCTTGGACTTTGGAATCATGCATTGCCTGATGCAGATGATTATACAGGAAACTGATGTTGCCTTATTTGATGTAGCAGGGGACTTTTCAAGCAGATTGAGTTATTTTCTACACCATTCTCTATTCAGAATCATTCGTTTATAAATTATGTTTTATTTCTAGATGCGTCTTCACAGCTGCTGACCATTAAAGATTTGAAAGAGAATGAATTTGTTTACAAATATGTCAAAGAGCATCCTATCATCACTGGCCGTGTTTGGCTCGGCATTGATCCTGGCTCCAAAGGTACTCGGCAGACACATCTGTGGAAGCTCCATACCCAGGCCCTTTGATTGTGAAATGGCGTCGGCATTAAGTGCATTTTTTCTGTTCTAGATAAACCAGTCAGCTGGCTAGATGGCACCAGTCTCAGCTTCTCTAACTGGGAAAATAATACTTCTCCACCGGAATCTGAATCCCACTGTGCTGTCATTGTGAGCAGAACTGGGATCTGGAGAAATGTTAGCTGCGATGCGATACGCAGTAGGATAGTTTGTAAAGCTCCTGTCCGTAAGTTCTGCATGTATTTTAAAACTAATGCACAGTATGCCCTGGCAGTATTTTGGAACTTACATGTTTAGCATAAAGACATCTTTGTCTCATAAAATACAATTAGAATTGTCAATATTATTGCAAACATAGTGCTGATAAAAGCTCTTATGCTATAATTCTGTTCAGTTGACATTTTACCAGAAGTGTGTTGGTCATTCATTATTGATTTAATTATTTTTTAAATCTCTCCACGACACCTGGATATAAATGGCCTGTTTGATGATTTGGTTAATGAAGAAAATACAATCATTCACTTTAATTCAGCACATGTGATCTCCTTTAATCTTTGCATATACTGTACCTGTGCTGGGCCTCATTGGGCAGCAGGAAGGTCTTGAACTGATCGTACCATTTACTCCACAGGGGTTTGAAACATTTGCAGGTTCTGCTGATGGCATTGGGCATGTGGAAGTGAATGGCACAATCTGCCGATTACAGTGGTTTTCGAAAGAAAGGGATTTAGAGATGGTGCGGTCCAGGCCATGTGATTGGGATATGTTTAATGTTTTTCAAGGTTGCCACAAATTGCCTGTCGGGTTGTTGCTAATAGTTTGGCCAATGAATGGACAAATGTAGATTCCTTTTTATTGATTTTTTTTCAAATCCATTTTTTTAGGATGATCCCTTTGTACATGAAATAATTTCAAAGAGCAAAAAAATGTTGAAAACTATGCTAAGTGATAGTAGTATTCATATGTACGCTATTCTGTATCTGAATTTCCTTAATTTCCTTTTTCTCCTCAGGGTCGGAGAGGACATCAGTAGTTATCGCCTTCCTTTTGCTCATCCTCGTAGCCATAATTGCTGGAATACTTTTCTTAGTATATAGAAGAAACAGGGTACACTTTCCATCCATGTTTTCTAGGGTACGCTATAAGAGAAGTGTGGATGACCCCGACAGCACAAGCATAATAACACAGACTGACTGAAACTGTAAAAGGAGAGTTCCCTTTTTTTACACCAAGAGGAAAAGAGCTACGTTGTTGCCTACAAATGCCTACAAACACTCCAGTTACATTCTTTCAGTCTGTAGTGAAGAACTCCTACGCTTGCAGTGAAAAAGTTTTAAGGTGAAATGTCAAAGGCGATGAGGTGAAGTGCTAGTTAAATACATGCACGTTTTTATACAAGTCTTCTTAAATTTCTTTACTCTATAAGGTTTCATTTTAAATGACATTGTTGCTTTGTTAATTTAAATTTAGCCATATGTGCGAAAGAGCTTACCACATCCTGCTGGGATAACCATTTGAACAGGTCTGCTCAGACTATTGGAAGGCTGAAGCTTATCATGGTAAATCTTTTACTGAACTATCACTGGAACAAATCTTTCTTGTTTTAAATTTCAGAACTGTTTAGTATTGATTGTAAATGTATCCGATAATTGTATTAATACATTTTTGTAAAAAAAGTTCCTAAAAAATAATTTGAAACTTTGGGAATAGTTTACTACTTCCTTTAGCTGGTGAAGTGATTTTTTTAACTTACAAACTACGAAATATTGTTATAACAACACTAAGAACATATCAAGGAAGTAATTCTACAAAGCCTTCAATAATCAGTCCTGAATCAGAATACAAAATACGAAGACAAACTCCTTACACTCCATTCAAACTACAATGTCTCGAACAGGTACCTTTAATTTAGTGTTAATTATTTAAGACTAGAATTTGCTATAAATCTTAAGCCTTTGCATACGATCTGCAACAGAACTAAAACCACTAAAATTTTACTTTCCAAATGCCAAAGTGGACACTGATTGAGCTGCACTGAGTATAAACCTCATCAGTGTGTTTTCTTGAATTTTGCCACATATACAGTATCTAGAGGATAAGGAGATAACAGCGCATGAACTGTATTGATATGTTGTGTTTTTCAAATGACTGGTACAAACCACCAAATACTTGCACTAGAACCAGGGTTCTGTGGCACTCTGGTTCCTTTCTGTAATCTAATCCATAATCAATTTCCTTAATTATGGAAGAAATCAGCAGGGTCTATTGGGTAACCAAGACACAGTTAAGTGGAGAAATGTAATTGGATGGATGTTCCAAGATTGCCTAACCCTTAAACTACTGAATATATGTGCACTTTAAATTTTAAAAGTCTTACCATTTGCAAAGCACAAATTTAGTAGATGATAAAGATATTGTAACTTAACTGTTAGTAGCACTGTACCTGCTTTTGTACATTTTGTAAATATATGAAGATATGTTTATATTTTTGAACTTCAGCCTAAACCAAAGAGGTTTGTGAAATGAAAATGAACCATTGCAATTTGGAACTGTCCACAGTTGATGTTGAACATTCCTTTGACTGCTTGAGGGACTAAATCAAATCTTGGAAACTAACAGGGATGTGTTAGAAAATAATGATAAAAATATCATAATTATATAAATTGCTCTTCATTTGTTATGGAATGTTTTAGTTTGTTTTTAAATGTTTTTTTGTTTCCCTGGAGAATCTCCTGCTTTATTTTTGCTAAAATCAAGACCTTCCAATAAAACACTTCTGCCAATTTTTTTTTCCAATTCATTTGTCCTTCTGTAGGTAGTGATGTTATTCAGCAATGAGCTAAATGTAGTACTATACAAAGACACTAAGCTCACATTGATTGAGTTTCTTATTGCTAAGTACAAAGTAAAAACTGTTAAATAAATGATTGTTTATTGTGCTACAGCAGAATTGTTTTTAATAGTACAACAATGGTAACAATATTATTTTGATAGTACAGGATTGCCTATTCCCACTAGTGGTCAGAAGTGTGCGTAACAAATTACCAGATGAAAACTTCTGTAACAGAAACTACCTCTGTTTCTAAGTCAAGAGGAATGAAGTGGAAAAACTGCTTAATGGCACAATATTCCCAAATGGTCAGAAAAGATGGAAAAACACAGATGTTGGCTATAAACCAGTTTCTACATTTATTTTATATACATCTCATAAATGTTTTTGCTGCACCATACTTTGTATACAGTATATTAATAAATGACATAATAATAATTCCCTACACCTACTGTATATCCAGTAGCGCTTTTCTGGATACTCCACTCAAGGCACTTTACAGGTAATGGGGACTGCCCTCCGCCACCACCAATGTGCAGCATCCACCTGGATGATGCAACGGCAGCCATAGTGCGATGAACACCACACATCAGGTATGAGTGAGGAGGAGAACAGAGTAATGAAGCCAATTCATAGATGGGGATTATTAGGAGGCCATGATTGGTAAAGTCCAATGGGAAGTTTGTCCAGGACGCTGGGGTTACACCCCTACTCTTTTCTGAGAAATGCCCTGGGGTTTTTAATGACCACAGAGAGTCAGGACCTCGGTTTTACATCTCATCTGAAGAACGCAGCTTTTATACAGTATAGTGTCCCCGTCACCATACTGGGGCATTAGGACCCACATAGACCACAGGGTGAGCGCCCCCTGCTGTCCCCACTAACACCTCTTCCAGCAGCAACCTTCCCAGGAGGTCTCTATCCAGGTACTGACCAGCCTCACACCTGCTTAGCTTCAGTGGGCTGCCAGTTGCAGGGTGATATGGCTGCTGGCAACCATATCAGACATGAGACTCTTATTTGCAAAAAAATTGACATTTTGATTCTTTGTAAATCCATCTGCCCATTCTGAGTTCCTAATTCCTGTCGAGGGTCACTGTGGAGTCTGGCTCTGAAGCACAGTATTCTACACATTAACTTATAATACTCCTATTGCAGTGGATTACTACGCTTCCAGTTCCATTTAAAAGAGTGTGAAGCAGTAATCGAAAGATTTCTGGTCATAGTTTATATAATTTAACATATTCTGCTGTAACTTTGATATTACCAAATAGTCACCATATTATGATCCTGAAATGTTTTAAAAATTAAATTTGGTAATTTTTTAATTGAATGTTAAATTATTTTTTTGCTATTTCCTCCAGATTTGAAATCGTTACTTCTGTTTTTCATGGCTACTAACACCCATGACTGCACTTTTGTGCAGGCAGACTCCCCTGACCCAGCCAAGGTTGACTGGTCCTTGCTGAAGACTCGGTGATAAAGGGAGGAGAAGTTTGTTCTTCACAGACGGCACCTGCCTGAAATAGCCTGGGAGACCACAAGGGTCGCTGTGTTTGCCAAAGCCCAAGAGGGCCTTTATTCAGCCGTTATTCCATGAACAAGTAAAGGTTAATTCCAAAATGAAAAAGTAGAAGATCTGCAACATTTTGAGATATTTAAAAAACTGGATGCATGGAAAAAGGACACACCATCCCCCAGAGGGGGTTGGGGAGGCAGAGGAGAGTATCGATGATGTTTGTGTAAGTCTCTATCAAATTCGGCATTACCGTATTTGAACATTCACTCTAGGATACACTCCGTTGACCGGAGGGATTGGAGTGCTGGTGATAGTTATACCAGCCTATATCTGTAAAGGAACCATTTCAAATTGAAAACCATTGAGGAAAAAGGTTAAGGAAAAAAAATCTGGACATTTGAAGATATTGGAAAATTCATTCCAGACAGAGATTTAAAAGAGCAAAAAGGAAATTAGAAAGTGCAGTTCAGGAAAATCTGGACATTAGGCTGTTGAAACAGCTGTATGTTTCATGAACAGCTACTGTAAAACCATGTTTTTTTTCTATTTTTCCATGTTGTGGAATTCATCTTTACTGGTTCCTTAACAGCAATTATACACTGACACAACTCCGCACTCAACCACCCACACCACTGTGGCTTGGAAAAACCCAGTTACAGCTGGCAAAGGACATGAAAAAAGCAATGTAAGAAAAAGATTGGCTTTACCACTATAGAGGGGCAATTACCAGGGCCAGGTTCAAGTATAGGCACGTGCCTAGCCTCCAAACATTTAGAAGGGGTCCTGTCATATGTTCTTATTGTTCATTTTTAATTTTCAATTAAATATAATTTTTAGATTTATCTGATCATGTCTTCACACATCTTATTTAAAAGTAAACACAATTTATACACATTTTAATCTTTTGAATATTCATTAGTCTCATGTAGCTGCAGACCATTTGAAATAGCACTTACTACAAGTATTTCAAAATGTAATGACTATGTACAAGCTTGGCCTGAGGCACACATGGACACTTGTTTTGGAATGTACACAAGGTTTCGCTAGCTTTATCACTCTCTAACTGTTGTGGAAGAGTTTGCTTTGTTGTGTAAAAAATTGCCTCTGATCATCAGCGAAGGATAGAAAACTCAATGCATTGAGAGCTTAACATCCTTGTCCTTGGATTTTGATAAAGGTATTTAAGAAAAAGAAATACTTTAAAGTGAGTGAAAGTAACATTTCTAATCCTATTTGCAATTATTGTATAATTGAATGTGTATTTAGTGTCTATTAGATTCATTCACCAATTTTCTTACTGATTTATCCACTTCACCTATCCCAGCAAGCAACATGTGCAAAGTAGGGTACACCCTAGACGGGACTCCGGTCTATCACAAGGCAGACACACACACACACTCACACCAGAGGCAGTTTTCCCAGAAGCTAGTTTGACTACCAGTACGTTTTTGGACAGAAAGCTGGAGTACCTGGAAAAAACTCAAGCTAACATGAGGAAAACATACAAACCACGCAGGTAAAAAGTAGCCAATGTCTGGAATTAAAACCCAGGGCCTCAGCACTGAGCCACCATGTCACCCTATTAGAGATTTATTTCCTGGTTATTACCATCGTAAAGTCAACGTTTGTGACAGTTTAGGTTATACAATTGCTTAAGCACTGGCTAACTTGTCTATTTCAAGTCTAAGCTTGAAAGATGCTATTATAAGGCAATTGTGCTACATTTTTCTGAAAATCTGAAAATGTGGCTTAGTTATCTGTAGAGGCTAACATGCTGGTGATCATATATTTTGATGGTTTAAAATGTATTTATATTCCAGTAGGAGGAGTGGGGGTAAGGCACTTTTGTGGTCGTAATATGCACATATGTTCAGATTTTCAATTCGCTCAGAGAACGCCTCAGTACAATTTAACGGGGCCCGAAAATCTTTATCTTGCAGAGCACAGAGAAAAGTGGCGAAAAAGTGTCTTTTATTACAGATAACTGCTTTCTTTCGTTCACTTCAAGGCTAGTGGCTAGTGGGGCGCTGTGGCAGTATGGAGTAATGCTACTTTTTGTGTTGTTTTATCTACAATATTTAAAGTTCGAGATAATAGTTTGTAAATAAAGTTTCTTAGTTTTCAACCTCCAGTATTACAACAAACGGAACAGTCGCAAAATTAACTCCTATTAATCGGTGCAACAGCTCTGTCGAAAGTTATTTGTGCAAAGTTGTTCATTAATCATATGACTGGTTGACGCCTGAAGATTACGTTTCAAGCGGATGAAAAACTTGGCATTTGTAAAATCTTTAAAAACATGGAGTCTGTAAAGCGGCATAGCTTTTTTCGCTTGTGCTCGAGTGTTATTTTTCTGCTTCTTTGGGATTATTCTG
The DNA here is from genome assembly GCF_055471065.1 of Atractosteus spatula. Classification (NCBI taxonomy): domain Eukaryota; kingdom Metazoa; phylum Chordata; class Actinopteri; order Semionotiformes; family Lepisosteidae; genus Atractosteus; species Atractosteus spatula. Next base: position 29,453,060 of record NC_142718.1, read on the forward strand.
TTGCGGGTGGTAAGTGTGTATTTTTCCTTATTATTTATGAAAGGAACAAAAAAGCTGACGCATATAAACTGCAGATCATTTAAAAAATATAAATATATAAATTGTAATGTTTTAGTCGTGTTTTTATAAATATAATAACACTTATTATTTTTGTACTACCACCTCTGCACTAAATTGTAAATTACAAATTGAAATGCACTCTTCCGACTATATATATTATTTCCACTGTAGTGGTAGGTTTAGCAGTGTAATACATGCACTAAAATGTTGCGTCACTGTGCTGATTAGAACTTGAATTTTAGTTAACTTTGTACTGTGATTTCAGCATGAAAAGTAAAACCTTTATTTTCCAACTATTGTTACAGGCATTTTTAATCATGTTATATCGATTTAACAACACCACATATATTAAGAGCTGTGCCTTTTGCTATTGCTACTTATTAAACTTTTATCGTTGTTTATAATAGTAAAAAGGTTAGAGACGGCCTTGAACAGGGTTAAAGACTAAATTCATTTTTCTTGGTTGCAGTTTTTGACAATTAGTTTGGTTTAGTAAATTAGAAATCAGTAAATTAGTTTGACATTTTTGAGGATTAGTACAGACTCGGTTTTTTATATTTGACAAATCTTGTATTTCTGCATCATTAAGCAGCTAAATGACTAAGGGCAATTTTGGTATTTTCCAGTTTTTGAAACCAATTGAGCTGTATTGGCAGATGCATTCATTACCTGCAGTCAGAACATAAGTATTGAATGCCATTTAAAATAATACTCAACTTAAGAAGAACACTTTTGAGATATTTGAGAAATTGTTACTTTGGCCTCTTTGGAAGAGAAATATGGTACTAAGATTTCTGTTTTCTAAAACTAACAATCAAATTTTGATATCAAAGGGTAGTGTGAATGTTTATTAGTGTCAGTGCACAAAGTACTTAGCTTTAGTCACTTGTTGCTAAGTGCTGTCACCAATATTAGCAATGATATCTGAACGTTTTTGTCCCACAGAGATTAGGAGGTCCCTAATAAAGGCCTTGTATATCATTTGATGGACCCTGCCTGACGGATCTTACTGGACACAACCAAACATTTGCAAAATTATGTCCCACAAATGTTTACACCTGAGATAACAGGGGGTTAGTCTTTTGCTTTATGTTGTTCTTTATGCCTTGAGAGGTTTTGTACCATGTCCTCTGTCATTATGCAAATTTAACAGTCTACAAAATCTGGCCAAATTGTTTTCTCGAGGAAACAACCAAACAACACTTTTCCTACAGATGCAGCCATCCAAAACAAGCGGGGTAAGCTGCAGTACAACGTGGTGGGCGTGTCGCAGTGTACTGCGATTACCATATGCAAATTAGATCCAAATTAGATTATGTTAATAGTATCCGGAATCGCCTTGTAAAACCAGCAGGTGGAGCTGTCACCAGAAAACACCCGGTTTCGAATCCCGATCACTGCTGAGGGACAGTCTTTATTCAATTAAGAATTTAAGTTGTATACTCTTTAGTCTTTTACATTTAAACTGTGCTTTACAGCATGTTAATCATTATACATTAAAAAGTTGGAATATTTTATGAAAGCAAGATTGCTCAGTTGGACAAAAGTACACAACCTACCACCTTTAACACAAATATTTTAATTATGCAGAAATATTTTATGCATCAAAGTCTTTACTGAAGATATCACTAATAGTATAACAGCTTGGACAAGCTGTAAACTCAAAGTATTACCCTGGTCCACATTCTTTGTAATTGTCTTTGTAAACGAAAATACTTTATTTTTTCATTGACAAAAAGTAACACCACAGCATTTAGTTATTCGTTTCCAATCATACAAAGTAAGTCTTGAGAATTTCCGATTCACCATGCCTTTCACATGCTCATAAATTATATTAATTTAGGAACATAAACATATTATGTAAACTGTACTGTTTATAGGAAAATTCCTATACTTTACTCAGCAGCGTCTTAAAAACAGCACCCATGGTGTTCAACCCAATTTTATTTACACAGTAGACTGACACAGTTTTGCATTGTGAATCTGTTTTTCTAAGAAAACATGTCAGTGGGGGAAGGTGGACTTGCCCTTATTCTACTTTGAAAATACCTATGAAACCGGTTTGTTTACAAACAGTATAGACACAGAGAGAGAGACGCGATAACCGCACAGCGCCAGGCGAATGCACAACATTAATGTAGGGCTTTCAGGCTCACGTGGATTTGCGCCCTACGCCCTGCGGTACCGCTGTGTACATACAGTACGAACATGTTGTGATATTTAGAAATATAAAAAATATAATATAATGCCAATGATATTTGATATTTTAGTTTTTCAAAGAAAAGTTTATTTGTTAAAAGAAAAGTGATGGCGACAGCTGGGTTTGAACACTCAACCTTAAATCATAAATCTGTCACTTAACCTATCACACTACCAAAGCAGTCATGTGACAAGCACATATCAATGGAAAGTCTTATACTACTGTTTGGCGCCGGTCTGTGTCTTCTAGGATATAATGCCAGCGATTTTTTGTTAAATTTGGATTTCCAATAACGCCGCAGCAAACTCTTGTTTTTATGTCCACTATAACAGACAATCTCCTTTGCTTTTAACCGAGCGTTTAATAATTTTCTAAAATGAAAATGATTTACTTTATTTCCCTCATGGGATCAATAAAAGTATCTATCATCTATCTAAACTATGGGACAGAATTCTGGGGTCTCCCTATACCAGAGATTACGGTAGGGCTTCAGAATGGTGATTGGCTGACACCATCTGACACCCCTCCGATTGGGGAAAAAAGACGTGCTGAACTGCTCTACATACTGTACCAGGAAGAGGATTTCTTTCTATTCGAAACGTGTATTTTAAAAATTTAATTAAGAAGTAAAAACCTTACAGCGTACACAGATTTCTAAACTGATCAGGAGGAAGAAAAATCACCCGTGTTTCGTGCATAAAAAGTGGTTATTAACTATCGAAACCTGTTTTATTTATTTTATTTTTATTTAGATTAAGAGTTCCCGTCACCCCCATTCCCATTTAAATCACAAACCCGTGTTTAATTAAATGTCTTTTAACGTAAATTGTTATCTTTGTCTTCTGCATAATAATGTTCACCACTCTGTCCAGCAAATTAATAATAAACTTTATTTTATATAGCGTTTTAAAACGAATAAGTAATTAGATTGCTCATAAACCTAATCACTTATTCTACATAAACACAGCGTAATTGCTCTCTGAAAATGCTTTTTCTTTTTATTTAGGCTCAGATTTCAACTATAGATCGTACACTAATTACTAGCAGTAAATACTGATGTTTTGCTCCCTCTTACCACAAAAATATTAAAAATAATGTATTGTAGCTAGGATGAACTTTTTTTCGAACGTGTCTCTACCTGCCGCGACTCGGACACGGAATGGTTAAAGATGGCGACAACTCAGGCACCCAGAGATGGGGGGGCGTCTTTCCGCCTCCATAACTAAAATGCCAAATAGGAGTAGTTTTTAATTCAGTTTGAATTATAACTGTACGTACTGTCTTCGTATTTGGCCAGGGCTTTAAAGAGAGGGCACGCCAAAATTTTTCAGTGCTGTCGTCTGCGCTTTAAAGGTACCCCTGTCGCGGAAGAATTTGACCTCGGAACGTTCACCCAGCGTAATTATTGTTTCATTGCACTTTGACAGATTGTCTTTAAATCAATTGTTGTCAGAATATCCCCACCTCCAAACAAGAACAAAATTGCAACGATTTTATTAACTGGCTGTTTCAGTAACCTAAATATATAGGTTTATATATTTATATATTTAAAGTAATAATTTAACAATATATGTAAATGTTTTAAGATATGTTTATGTTGTGAATGTCTGTAGATTGTATCTTATTTTTAGTTTTTGTTTTGTTTCACTTTAATTTTATAAGGGAATCTTGATTAAAATACTTTTATTTTTTCACAATCTGGTAATGCCAGGCAGAATTCACATTCACTCCAGCCAAATGGCCTTGCAGATCAGATACTGTATCAAGGAACAAAACAATTATCGCGCCCGGCTCCTCAATGGAATCGCTTTAACATGCTAATGCGTTGGTGTAACACTCTGTGTCTACAGTACATTGCGAACAAATCGGTTTCACAGGTATTTTCAACCCCCAACCAATGTTGTTTCATCGGTTGTTATCCTGTAAAGCGCTTTGAGGAGCCACCTTTAAAGGCGCTATATAAAATAAAGTTTTTTATTATTATTATTATTAATATTGATCAGATTTTTCCTCCCAGAACTTGTACATTGTTGTTGTTATCCTGTAAAGTGCTTTGAGAAGCATACTGTCCAGCTTGTCAGGTGCATTCTTTTGTAAAATAATAAGTAGAGCTTTGTCTTATTAGTGCTCCACTTACAGCAACCCAATGTAAATACATTTTGTCTCCAAATCCACCACCACTTGTATGAATCATAGCCCTGCCAAATGATGCAAATTCCGCTGCAATGGTTGTGTGCAGGAATTTTTCAGTATGGCATCTCCATGTTCAAGTAAACACTGCTCTGTGTGCAAATGCAAATGCATTTAAAAAACGTTTTTTTTTAAAAAGCCATCTTTAAAGGCGCTATATAAAATAAAGTTTATTATTATTATTAATATTGATGATATTCTTCCTCCCAGGACTTGTAAAATTGTTGTTATTGTTGTTATCCTGTAAAGCGCTTTGAGAAGCATACTGTCCAGCATATTGTATTTCATTGCACTTTGACAGATCGTCTTATAATCACTTGTTGTTAGAATATCCCCCAAGAGGATATTCCCCCCAAGAGGATATAGAGGATATCCCCCAAGAGGTATCCAGGTAACAGTGAAACGGGCGTACAGTCTGGGGAGATTGCCCGTTTTCCATGTAAATAGTTCCCTGGTTCCGCACCCTTTGGTGTCTCTCTCTCCCTCTGTCTCTCCCTCTGTCTCTCTCTCTCTGTCTCTCTCGGGCCCGCGCTCTTGGCGGGCTTGTCTTGTGTTTCTCTCTCGACTGGGCGCGGGAGTGCTGCTGGCGGGTGGTGACGTAGAAGAAATAAAGCACAGTTTTTAACTCCACAGGTTTGAGTCTCAACGAACCCAAATTCATTACATTGATGTTAAAAGCGGGAGGATGGACAGTGAACGGCCGATGATGTCGGACTCAGAGAAGCGCTGGTTCCCCCAGCAGCCGAGTGACCCCCTAAAGGGCCTTTTGGGGGCGAGCAGCAGCCGCCAGGGGCCGGGACGACCCCTCAGCACCGCCAGTGGCCACAGCCCTTATCAGGGCTACCCCACGGTGACCTACTCAGCGGAAGGGGGGCACTTTCCCGGGTTGCCTCAGGCCATGTGGCAGGAAGGAGACGCCAGACCAGCGGGGTCCAGCCCGCCACCCCTGCTCCAGCCTGCGCCGGTGAGACCGAGCCGTTATAATGGGGAGATCCCATGGCAAATGTTTGAGGCCCAGTTCCAGATGGCAGCCTGGGCAAACGGCTGGTCTCAGGTGGAGATGGTGGGCCACCTTGCCGCCGTGCTGGAGGGGAAGCCCTGCCAGGCGTTGCTGGATGTACCCGGGGACCAGCGGTACAACTACGCGGTGTTGGCGTCGGCCTTCCGGAGGCGTTTTGGCAGGAGAGGGAAGGCGCCGGGACTGCTCCGGGCAAGGTTGGCCCAACGCTGCTGCCTAGCGGGAGAGCCACTGGGTCCAGTCGCTGCAGACGTGGCCTACTTAGCCCGCCAGGGTTACCCTACTCTCCCGGAGGAGGCCCACCAGGAGATAGCACTCCAGGCGTTCCTCTGGGCCCTGGTGCTGACTGAGGTGCAGTGCCACGTGATGCTGGCCGCGCCGATCCTCTTGGAGCAGGCCCTGGCTCTGGCTGAGCAGGCTGATGCCGTATTCGAGGAGACCGGTGGGCACCAATGGAGGGGTGCACGGGGAATCAGATGGGGAGGAGGAGACGGCCAGCGCAGTGATGCTGGGGGAGCGACCTCACCGCTGGAGAGCACCCGCCACCCCCGGCACAGCACCCTGTCCCTCACGCCCAGGTCAAGGCAACCACCCACTTGCTGCAACCAGTCTAACCCCAGGATACAGTCCTCGCGGACTGGGGCAAGGTAGAAGGGGTGTTTCACCCTCGCAGCCCCAAAGTGCACGGTGAGCACCCAAGAGGACCGGCGCGGCCAGGATCACGTGGCGCTGCACCTCAGTCGGCACCAGGGCCCAGAGAAACGCCTGGAGCGCTATCTCCCGGTGGGCATCCGCCACGTCTGCGGCGACTGGACCCAGTGGCTCTCCCATTAGGCAGTAGCGTTGGGCCAACCTTGCCCGGAGCAGTCCCAGCGCCTCCCCTCTCCTGCCAAAAAGCCTCCGGAGGGGCGACGCCAACGCCGCGTAGTTGTACCGCTGGTCCCCGGGTACATCCAGCAACACCTGGCAGGCCTTCCCCTCCAGGACGGCGGTGAGGTGGCCCACCATCTCCACCTGAGACTAGCCGTTTGCCCAGGCCGCCATCTGGAACTGGGCCTCAAACATCTGCCATGGGATCTCCCCATTATAACGGCTGGGTCCTGGCCCCTGCCGGCTGCTGCTCGCCCCCAAAAGGCGCTTTAGGGGGTCACTCGGCTGCTGGGGGAACCAGCGCTTCTCTGAGTCCGACATCATCGGCCGTTCACTGTCCATCCTCCCGCTTCTGACACCAATGTAATGAATTTGGGTTTGTTGAGGACGAACACAAAGACTCAAACCTGTGGAGTTAAAAACTGTGCTTTATTTTTTCTACGTCACCACCCGCCAGCAGCACTTTCCCCCGCCCAGACGAGAGAGAAACACAAGACAAGCCCAACAAGAGCGCGGGCCCGAGAGAGAGACAGAGAGAGAGACAGAGAGAGAGAGACACCAAGGGGTGCGGAACCAGGGAACTATTTACATGGAAAACGGGCAATCTCCCCAGACTGTATGCCCGTTTCACTGTTACCTGGATACCTCTTGGGGGATATCCTCTATATCCTCTTGGGGGGAATATCCTCTTGGGGGATATTCTAACAACAAGTGATTATAAGACGATCTGTCAAAGTGCAATGAAATACAATATGCTGGACAGTATGCTTCTCAAAGCGCTTTACAGGATAACAACAATAACAACAACAATTTTACAAGTCCTGGGAGGAAGAATATCATCAATATTAATAATAATAATAAACTTTATTTTATATAGCGCCTTTAAAGGTGGCTTTTTAAAAAAAAAACGTTTTTTAAATGCATTTGCAATTGTACACAGAGCAGTGTTTACTTGAACATGGAGATGCCATACTGAAAAATTCCTGCACACAACCATTGCAGCGGAATTTGCATCATTTGGCAGGGCTATGATTCATACAAGTGGGTGTGGATTTGGAGACAAAATGTATTTACATTGGGTTGCTGTAAGTGGAGCACTAATAAGACAAAGCTCTACTTATTATTTTACAAAAGAATGCATCTGACAAGCTGGACAGTATGCTTCTCAAAGCGCTTTACAGGATAACAACAACAATGTACAAGTTCTGGGAGGAAAAATATGATCAATATTAATAATAATAATAATAATAAACTTTATTTTATATAGTGCCTTTAAAGGTGGCTCCTCAAAGCGCTTTACAGGTGTAGCGGCGAGGCTTAATAATAAGGCAGAATTAAGTGTTTCTGAGCTTCCCAAATGAGGCCCCATTTCTCTGTTCATCTCTGTGGTGCAGCCACAGAGAGACCATTAGGATGATTTAAGGTTTCCTAGGACAGCTCCCAAAGGGGGATGCACTTAGCTAAGCCTGGCTATCATGATCAATGGTCGTCCATTGGCGCCTTTATGTCTAGGGAGTGCCGGATGGACATCTGGACTGCATTACTAAGTGTCAGAAGTAAGTGACTCATATCTCACCTTGATCAACCAATCAGGGACTGGTAGGGCTGAGTAACCCACGTGGGACTCTGATGCCCATGGAACTTTCAGCCAATCAACGAGCTGAAGTTCCTCCAGGTAAAAACAGGCAACACAGAGAGCCTGTAAGATTCAGATTCAACAAGAGATTCAACGAGATTCAGATTCGGGAGATTCAGTAAGATTCTGGAGAGGATTCTGTGGACTGTTCTAAAGGGAATTCAAAGGAGAATTCCAGGGCAGGACGGCCCAGGAGCAGAAGGCTCCCAAGGGCAGGACATTCTCGCAGCGCGCCTCCTGACCATCCCGAGACTCAGCCCGGACAACCACGGAACGGCCAGTGTGTCCGAGTGCCAGAACTTTCCTTTGTTCTAAGAGTCTAGAGTGGAGGTTGCCAGAGAGTAACCAGCAGCAGGCCTCGTGGACAGGTCAGAACTGTGGACAGCTGAATCACTATTCAGAACTAGCTCTTCATCAGGAACGAACCGGTCCTCTTCCTGACTTGCTGGGATCCACAGTCATCTTTTCTCCTGTGCACAAACTTTGCTAGTTAAAGCCAACACTAACTAGCCGGTCAGTGAGCATCAGCAGCGCACCGTCGCAAGCCGCACAGCACAGCCTGGCACGGAGCCAGAGAGCGCGGATTGGACAGCAACAAGCCTGCAGCTGATTGTTTGTGCCTGCAGGAGATCTGAATCCCCAGAAATTGGATGAGTATTCAACTTCAATGCATTACAGCTCGAGAATTCAATTGTTATCCCAACCAGTTGATATCAATTTAATTCCTAAGAGTTATGTACTTGTTTTGAGTATCTAATGTAGAAGTTATAACCAAGTTCATTTACGAAACGGTCTTAATGAATGATATACTGAACGTATGTCCTCTTGATGTGTAACACTTCGTAACTGATTGAATATATACCTTTTGTATTCTGATAACCCTCTCGATAAGATCTGTTAGGTTTATATGCATATTCTATGTATTAATAAATTTATCCTCGTGTATTAGTACCTGTGTGTGCGTGTTGTTTGAGTTATGTCGCGTGGTTGGATTCTAAAGCCATCAAAAGAATCAACTTTGTGATTTACTGCTACAATTGATAATTGTCTCAGTAAATGCCCAAACCCTACAGAACTGGTGCCTTCAGAGAGCCACTATGATTACATATTTGGCGTCCCTGAACGGCTATGAAACACTACATTTATGGCGTCCCTGGCACGGGCGTGGCAAGACTGAAATGAATCAACCAAGCGGAATAATTCAATATAAAACGCCGCGGGTTTCATTCACGATAATACAGTGTGCTGAAAGCCGAAAGAAAAAGTTCCCCTTGCTCTTTAAGCAGTGCTTGATTGTTTTGTGATCTTTTGCAATCTACCGGTTTGATTGCATACTTGATCTTAAACTGTGATTTCGTACTTAAAAGTAATACTCTTTAAGTTTAACGATGGTTGCTAAAAGGTCTGAATTCGAGTCGCTATTAAGCACTCTCTCTAGCAGCGACAAGTCTGACCACGATCTCCGTCATATCTCCGTCAGCGGAGAAGCTAGGAGAATAAACCTCCATTCTCTGAGAGAGCTAGCGAAGGACATAGAGAGATTTGACCCCGCAGTGTCAGAGAATAATATCGAGAGTTATATTCAAGACCTCAGGTATAACCTGCAGTACCTGCCAAACGCCACAGAACAGGAGAAAGTGTTTCTGGTCAGGAAAACTACCAGCAGAGCTGTACATGAGTGGATGGCTAGGCAGATGAAAGAAGTCTGTAATGACTTTGAACAGCTTTGTCATGCACTTATCGAGGAATACAGTGCGTTTATTGACCCGACTGCCGCGATAGCCGCCGCCCTTAACATTAAGCACGAGAGAGCAGAGTCCCCTCGCGAATATTACGAGAGACTTAGACGAACTTATTTTGCAGGGCGAAATTATGAGGGTTGCGAAGAGAACACACATTTCAAGGGTTTATTCATTGCGAATCTCCACCCGTCAGTCAGAAAGATGATCTTAATGCATACAGATGCACAGACCATGAAAATGACTGATATTAAGAGATTCGCGCAGAAAGCCTGGGAGTATGATGTCCAAAGTCGCTCTGAGCAAAAAGCTGCTAAAGCGACTGTGTTCGCCGTCAGAGCCAGCAGGGTTAATTCCCCCCTGCTCGAAGGAGCACAGGCTCCTGAGCTGGCTAAGCCCCGTTCCAAAGCACTCACACAGGACCGCACCCAGCGTCCTAAGTGCCATGAGAACACCGGGGAAGGGAAAGGGCTAGAAAAGGCTGAACAAAAGGATTCAGTAGCCACCCGCCTGGCCAGGCTTGAACAAGCTTTATTAGGACAGGGACAACCGCTCCCCAAGGCTGCCGGAAGCGTGAATGAGCTGATACTCTCCACTGGAGGAGGCGGAGACCCGCCCCCTCTCACTCCCTCAGTCTATCTGATTGAGCGGAAGGGTTCCTGCCAGGATGAGGTCAGCCACTCCCAAGCGAGTGCTGACTCCACCCCTGAAGTCACAGAGCAGGCAGTAAAACACGGAGGAAAAGCAGGAAGCTTTTACCTCAAGGCTGCCATGGGAGATGTCTTACCCAGTGAGACACTGATTGACACTGAGGTTGAAAGGTGTTTGATGTCACACGGCAAGCTCAAACGGGTTGAAAAAGAAAAGGGCATGCGACTCAGAGAGGAACCTTTGGTGGATCACCAGAAAGGCAAAGTGTGGAAACAGGTCAAGGCTCCTAAGCCTTCTGTACAGAAGGAAAGGGGGGCCAAGAGGCAGACTGTGCTCACACAGTGCCCACCGAACACAGAAGCCTATGTGGAGATTCCCTCTGTTCCCTCTGGACAAGAAATAAAAATATTTTCTTGTTCCCCGGATATACAGGGAAGTCGTGTCCCGGCTGAGGTCACAACAGCCTCCCTGCCACAGGAGCGGTGCTCCAAGCAGCCGCCTGATCCACCAGGTAAAGCACACCCCTTTTACATCCCTAAAGAGGAGCAGATCTCCCCACCTGGCGATGAAAAGGAGCTTTCCCTGTGCACCCTGGCACCCAAGAGGGGTCAGGACCACCACCCTGCAGTGGTGGAAGGGATCCAGATGGCAGGAGAGCAGGTTGGTGATGTAGCCCTCACCCTTAGCCCTGAGAGGTCCTCTATTAGTGAGGATCTGCTTGAGCAGCTGTCACAGGGCCACCGCCAGGTGCCCCTGGTGCAACATTCACAGGTTAGACAGGAGGTCCAGCTGGACGCTGAGACTACTGCGCTGTGGACACACCTGATCCCAGATGCCGATTCCCTCTGCTGTGACCCAGGGAACCTGCAGTCAGGTAACATTATTTCTCACAACTACCAGGTAGTGAGTGAGACTGACCTGATTGTTCCTGCCTCAACGGCAGGGTTGCCAACACACCCAGTCCCCCAGAAGGGACAGGGAATGAAAGCCGAGCCGGTTTTCTTACAGCCACCAGCTCAGTCTGTCAGTCTGAGTCTGACCAACAGTGGTTCAGCCAGACTGGAGCTGGATGGTCAAGTCACCCGCCTGCCAGTGCAGGACATCGCAAAGAGGGGTGTCAGAATCCCCGCCTGCACTGACATGGGCCTGGTGGGTGATAGCGAGTTCGAAGACAGTGAACTAGCTATCCCAGTGCTGGGGCAGCTCCCTGAACCCCTAGCGAGGGAAGGGGGGAGCGAGCAGGTGTCCTACACCCACGCCCAGCGAACGATTGTAAACATGCCAATAGAGGGATTCCTCAATCAGGAAGTGTGCAGGGTGGACCTGAACAGTGAGAATGGGATAACAATCCCAGATCACTCAGGTGCTCCAGATGACCACTCAGCCGAGGGTCAGGTATGCTCCACCGCTGCACTGCCCCCTGCAGGGTTCCTAGAGCACAGGCATGAACAAATCGAAAAAGCAGATGCCCTGGAAAAGGAGGAGCAGCATCAGCAGCTGTGTCAGATCTCCCCAGATTTCCAGGATGTTGGTGCCCAAGATGCCACATGGCATACTGAGAAAGACACCATGTACACGCTGCGCCAGCTTAGAAAGGCAACAGTCACTCAGAAGGAGATGACTGGGATCAGCCACCCGAAAAGACTTTTGGGAAGACTGATTGCTGCCGCCACTGTTGCACGTTTGCTTTTTCTGGTAGGTTTGTGTGCTGCTGGCACTCTCATCCTGACTGCCCCAAGAAGGCAGGTGTCAGAGATACCAGAGGGTAGTGACAGACTGTATCGACAGCATCAAAAGTTGGAAAGCTTAGGGAAAACCCTACAGGCAATTTCCTATGCAACAGGGTTAAACCTTATTCCCCAACCAGTGGACATGATTGTTGGTGTTATACAGTGGGTTTATGCTTGTGTGCAACAGGCCAGAATGTTGACACAAGACCTGTTAAGGGAGCTTAGTGCCACTGTAGCCAGTCTAACCACGGCACAATTCCCAACCCACTTGATTCCACTCTTCTCAGTAGAGGAGTGTGTGACATTAACCCCATCGTTCATAGCTCACCCAGAAGGCAAACCAAGATTGAATTCGGTTCCAAATCTTGAGATGGGTATGGCTACCAAAGCTATCCATTGGCTGTGTCTAAACGATTCACCAATGAAGGGTGTAAAGCTACTAACGAGCAGAGGAAGGTTAATGAACCCCATGAAGAGCAGGTGGGAAGTAAATGGCTGGTCAGCACACCACGTTTAACTGACACTGTGACTTGTGACAGGCATGATGCAGCTACCTAATAAAACAGTTCCTTTAAGTTCCTGAGGAGGCCATAGTACAGCATGGTAACTTAACACTGTACGGTCTAGAACCAGACAACATAAGACCAAACTTGAGGTCATGGATGCCTTCAGGTGCCACACTAAGGAATTGGATAGAAATCCAAGAAACAGTAAGCCCTGAAGAGGTACAGGTAGTTAGTTTGCTTTAATGGAACAAACCTCCAAACCACCCTAGCAGATACCCAACACAGGTGTTGTGGTTTATCGGGGGGCTGGGAACAGGAACTGTTGTTATTGTAACACTACTGCCAGGTAGCTGGATCATGACTGACAGTGTACTCTGAATGATGTACTCTCACATCAAGATGTACTCCGGGTAGCATGAATGAGTCAAAGGTAGCATGACAAAAGAAAGGAAGTGACTTCTCCCCAAATATCTACCACAGAGGTATCAGATATTGACAGTGAACTTCCTGATGTGTAATTCCTAGACTTAGATAATGTCTCCTACCGTGTTTATACATACTCCAGATGTTATTCATCCTGTTTGTATCCAATGCTGGTTCTGGTATGAATTCTCGAGGAGTAATGTGGACATTTAAGATTAATGTTCTAATGGCAAGGGACATCACTTAACTCTGTTTTTGTTTTGAAGGCAACAACGCCTCAGGACCTCGTGACCTTCAAAAAGGGGGGATATGTAGCGGCGAGGCTTAATAATAAGGCAGAATTAAGTGTTTCTGAGCTTCCCAAATGAGGCCCCATTTCTCTGTTCATCTCTGTGGTGCAGCCACAGAGAGACCATTAGGATGATTTAAGGTTTCCTAGGACAGCTCCCAAAGGGGGATGCACTTAGCTAAGCCTGGCTATCATGATCAATGGTCGTCCATTGGCGCCTTTATGTCTAGGGAGTGCCGGATGGACATCTGGACTGCATTACTAAGTGTCAGAAGTAAGTGACTCATATCTCACCTTGATCAACCAATCAGGGACTGGTAGGGCTGAGTAACCCACGTGGGACTCTGATGCCCATGGAACTTTCAGCCAATCAACGAGCTGAAGTTCCTCCAGGTAAAAACAGGCAACACAGAGAGCCTGTAAGATTCAGATTCAACAAGAGATTCAACGAGATTCAGATTCGGGAGATTCAGTAAGATTCTGGAGAGGATTCTGTGGACTGTTCTAAAGGGAATTCAAAGGAGAATTCCAGGGCAGGACGGCCCAGGAGCAGAAGGCTCCCAAGGGCAGGACATTCTCGCAGCGCGCCTCCTGACCATCCCGAGACTCAGCCCGGACAACCACGGAACGGCCAGTGTGTCCGAGTGCCAGAACTTTCCTTTGTTCTAAGAGTCTAGAGTGGAGGTTGCCAGAGAGTAACCAGCAGCAGGCCTCGTGGACAGGTCAGAACTGTGGACAGCTGAATCACTATTCAGAACTAGCTCTTCATCAGGAACGAACCGGTCCTCTTCCTGACTTGCTGGGATCCACAGTCATCTTTTCTCCTGTGCACAAACTTTGCTAGTTAAAGCCAACACTAACTAGCCGGTCAGTGAGCATCAGCAGCGCACCGTCGCAAGCCGCACAGCACAGCCTGGCACGGAGCCAGAGAGCGCGGATTGGACAGCAACAAGCCTGCAGCTGATTGTTTGTGCCTGCAGGAGATCTGAATCCCCAGAAATTGGATGAGTATTCAACTTCAATGCATTACAGCTCGAGAATTCAATTGTTATCCCAACCAGTTGATATCAATTTAATTCCTAAGAGTTATGTACTTGTTTTGAGTATCTAATGTAGAAGTTATAACCAAGTTCATTTACGAAACGGTCTTAATGAATGATATACTGAACGTATGTCCTCTTGATGTGTAACACTTCGTAACTGATTGAATATATACCTTTTGTATTCTGATAACCCTCTCGATAAGATCTGTTAGGTTTATATGCATATTCTATGTATTAATAAATTTATCCTCGTGTATTAGTACCTGTGTGTGCGTGTTGTTTGAGTTATGTCGCGTGGTTGGATTCTAAAGCCATCAAAAGAATCAACTTTGTGATTTACTGCTACAATTGATAATTGTCTCAGTAAATGCCCAAACCCTACAGAACTGGTGCCTTCAGAGAGCCACTATGATTACATATTTGGCGTCCCTGAACGGCTATGAAACACTACACAGGATAACAACCGATGAAACAACATTGGTTGGGGGTTGAATATACCTGTGAAACCGGTTTGTTCACAATGTACTGTAGACACAGAGTGTTACACCAACACATTAGCATGTTAAAGTGATTCCATTGAGGAGCCGGGCGTGATAATTGTTTTGTTCCTTGATACAGTATCTGATCTGCAAGGCCATTTGGCTGCAGCGAATGTGAATTCTGCCTGGCATTACCAGATTGTGAAAAAATAAAAGTATTTTAATCAAGATTCCCTTATAAAATTAAAGTGAAACAAAACAAAAACTAAAATTAAGATACAATCTACAGACATTCACAACATAAACATATCTTAAAACATTTACATATATTATTACTTTATATATATACTTTAGGTTACTGAAACAGCCAGTTAATAAAATCGTTGCAATTTTGTTCTTGTTTGGAGGTGGGGATATTCTGACAACAGTTGATTTAAAGACAATCTGTCAAAGTGCAATGAAACAATAATTATGCTGGGTGAACGTTCCGAGGTCAAATTCTTCCGTGACAGGCGTACCTTTAAAGCGCAGACGACGGCACCGAAAAATTTTGGCGCGCCCTCTCTTTAAAGCCCTGGCCAAATACAAAGACAGTACGTACAGTTATAATTCAAACTGAATTAAAAACTACTCCCGCAGAGAGTGATGAAAACCGCGCAGCGTCAGGCGAATGCACATTAATATGTTGGGCTTTTGGGTTCGGGTGGATTTGCGCCCTACAGTTCAACCTGCGGTACTGCTGTGTACTGTACATACAGTATGAACATGTGTTATTTTGAAATATAAAAAATGTCAATATACTTTAGGAGAAATTGAGTATTGGTGTGTATTTTTTCTTTAAAATACCAATAACAGCAACATACAGTTTACATAATATGTTTATGTTCCTAAATTAATATCGTTTATGAACTTTATGACCTTCGTTATGCTCCTCTGCGTTTTATGCTTAGCTACTAAAATTTCCCTTTCGTGGTAAAATTCCATATAAATATTCAATACTAAGCGGATTTAAATGTGCACAGTAAAGAGATTAAATGATTAAATCTTTTCACTAACGACCATTACACCACATTATCTTCTGTGTCACATTAACATTGGAATGTTTTTTTTACAAGTGTCAAAAGAAGCGATACACAACCTGTCTCCTCTATAACTCTTCAGTTTACAGAGAAATTCCGCCAGAGCCTCACAACATTGTCCAATAATATTCTTCTCGCGTCTAATTTTTAATTAAGCAGGATTTGAGCTACAGACCATAACAGACCAAAAAACAGAATCCACCTGCGATTCGGGTGTTAACAAAACATGTTTACAAAGAAAGTGAAATACAGTAATACTACCAGCTATATAGATACATAGATTTAGAAATTTAGATCCTTAAATTAATATCATGATTAATTTATTTAGATACGTGCTTACACATTCTCGATTATAAAACAGATAATTCCGGTCCAGGAATCTGACTGGCTGACACCCTTCTGAAGCGGTACCATAATCTCTGGTATACGGACGCCCCTAAAATTTGACTTGTTACTGTGTGATAAATTTTAAAGACGTAGATAAAAAAGTTTGGATTCTCATGTATCTGGTACAAGTGTCTTTTAAAACAGTCTTTGTTGTGCTCTTGAGGATCCTTGTGATATTTTGAGCTCTGGTTGAATGATAAGTGTCGCAGTTTAAATAATTTTCGTTGTTAGAAATTATGAAATGCTCTGTTAAAAGCAAGGGAGTTTTTATGTCCGTTATACTAAATGAAAATCCTCGACGAACCAGGGATTGGACAGCTTTTCAGTGCTTGTACAATCGATGGAAATGTTCAAATAAATGTGCTAAAGAAATAAACAAAAAAAGTAATGTATTCCTTTATCATATTGGCTAGCTAATGTCCCGTCCTTGTTAGTTAGATCAACGAAATGCTGTGTTGTTACTTTTTGTCGATGAAAAAATAGTCTTTTCATTTAAAATGACGGTTACAAATAATGTGGACCAGCGTAATACATTGAGTTTACAGCTTGTCCAAGGTCATTCATTATTAATAATATGAGTAATATCTTCGGTAAAGGCTTTGATGCATAAAATATTTCTGCATAATTAAAATATTTATGATAAAGGTAGGTTGTGTACTTTTGCCCAACTGAGCAATCTTGCTTTCATAAAATATACCAACTTTTTAATGACTGATGATTAACATGCTGTAATACACAGTTTAAATTTAAAAGCTCAAATGCTGTACATGAGAGGTTAAGCTTTATTGGCTCCTCCTGGCGGTTTTACAAGGTGATTCCGGATACTTTCCGGTATGACGTCAAATGATGCGATACTGCGTGATACTGCGTTTTGATGCAACACCCCCACCGGGGTATACCGCGAAATACCCCACCCATTTTGAATGGCTGCATCTGTACTGTATCAAAAAACATGCCTACAAATACTGTGTTCAAAAAGTCACCCAAATCACTCCCAACTAGTCAGAAACATTTAAAATACAGTTTCTAAGCAATTTCAATGTTTCTACAGTGAATCTGTTTAAATTTCCAGTATTTTTCTTTTTCTCACCTTCTCCTGAAATGGCACGTAAAATGAGCAAGTCTTGTGTCGTTTGTGGGATAGCATGACAATTACCAGTACAGTATGGCTAAAAGTATAATTGTTTTGGGCATTAAATTCAAGAAGCAGGATAAATTCACATACAGAATGTGTGTTTTCAAGCTTTTGATTTTTGACCCTTTTTGAGCGATACCCGCACGGCTTAAGAAAAATGGCAAAATACGGCCACATTTTTTTCTCGAGGAAACAACCAAACAACAATTTTCCTGCATTTCAAATGCATCCTAAAGCACAGCAAATGCATCAGAAAAGGTCTAGTTCTTATTGAAACCCTAACCCTAACCCTAGGTCGGGCACTTTGGGAACTCACATACTGTATCAAAAACATGTCTACAAATACTGTGTTCGGAAAGTCACCCAAATCACTCCCAACTAGACAGGAACATTTAAAATAATGTTTCTAAGCAATTCAATGTATCTGCAGTGAATCAGTTGTTTAAATTTCCAGTATTTTTCTTTTTCTCACTTTCTCCTGAAATGGCGCAGAAAATGAGCAAGTCTTTTAACCCTAACCCTAGGTCGAGCACTTTGGGAACACATCTACTGTATCAAAAAACTGTATCAAAAAATGGCTAAAAGTATCATTGTTTTCAGCATTAAATGCAAGAAATAGGACAAATTCACATGCAGAATGTGTGTTTTCAATCTTTTGATTTTTGATCATTTTTGAGCGACAGCCTTACAGCTTAAGGGAAGAGAATATCAGTAAGAGCACAAGTGCAACTTGTTCCTTTAGTGTACCTTTGAAGTGCCTTTTGTGGGAACCGTGATAGCTCTTTGTTGTTGTGATTTTGAAAACACCCCACATGACTGAAACTCCACAATGTTATCATTGTGTAATACAGCCTCCTTTTTATGTCTAGCACATTCAGTTCAAAGATGATCAGTACGAGCAAACCTGTGAATATGCCAATGATGTGTGTTCTCAATAGTCACTTCACTGAATGTTGCACATACAGTATACTGCAGATTACATGCATGTCATAATCATTTAAACCCTCTCCTGGCTCAGATTTCAAATTTGCAAAATGCTCATACTCTGGTAATCAGCAATGAATCAGAGCATAGAAAATACTGTCTTTAATGATAAGTGTTTTTAATGTTTCTGTGATTATTTCATTTAATGTTACTAGGTAATTACAACCAGAATACAGGTATTGGAGTCTGCAACACTGAGCGTTTTTTGGTAATATGATATACTATACAATATATATACAGTGGTTCAGGATTGTTTTTTACTGCAGTAAGATGGTCATTTCATCTTCTGAAAACTAAACTGAGTGTAAAAGTGTTTTAAAGTATCATCTGCCATAATATGTTTAAGAATAACCTGGTATACTACAAACCAGAAGAGATACAAAACTGTTAATGCCTGAACTCTGAATTATCTCCACAGATTGCCCTGCAGATGGACACACGTGGGTTCCTTTTGAAAACAGCTGTTATTATTTTGTTCATGGACAAGATGACATTGCAAAGAGCTACACAATTGAAGATGCAAAACATATCTGCAAGGGATATGGTACCATTATTGTTTCACTCTAATACTATAAGACTAGAAGGTTCATTATACAGATGCAGCCATTCAAAGTGCGCGTCACAGACACGTACCGCAGGTGACGTCGCTCAGTATGACGCAAGATGACGCGTGGCACCGCAGTACGTGATTGGTTGACCGACAGGGGCACTCGTGGTCCGTTGGTCTGTCGTAGAAAGACTTACAGTAAAAACGTCTTTGCTGTGCCCGTTGTAGATATTGAATTTTACCACTGAAGGGAAATCTTAGTAGCTGAGCATAAAAAGAATAGGAGCATACTGTAACGCGTGTGAAGGCCATAAACGATATTAATTTTGGAACATAAACATACAGTATATACTGTAGCTGGTCTTGGTACTTTAAAGAAAAAAATACACACCGGTATTCCATTTCTCCCTAAACATTTTAAGCTTTGAAGTCTTTAACTAACATGATACCGGAGTCAACAAGCATACTTTTAGAATTTGATTAAAAGGGAATATAATATGGAATCGCTTATCTAAAGAATTTAATAACGGTATTCGTGTGCTGCGACAGGGCTGTGTAGGGCTTTTTCGCCTGCCTGTTCATGCGAGCTGTCTTCTAGCCGACTGGTCTAGGTGCGTGACTAGCAACTGGGAGGTTGTGTGATCGAATCCAGCTGGTGCCGGACTTTTCTTTTAACAAACATTTCTTCGAAAAAATAGAATAGCGATATTATGGACAATAAATTGACTTTTATATTTCAAAATATCGCAACATGAACGATATTTGCGATATTTTGAACATATCTTCCCTTCTGACAGCGGTTCCTCCTTCTATTGTGTGTGTGTGTGCAACAGAGTAAATTTTTATAGAGAAATGGAGGCTGGACAGTATGCGTTACAATATAAACATTTATATTGATTTAAATCGTGTTCTGATTTAAATCGCAAACGCGTGTTTAATTATGTGTTTTTTAATCATAATCAGGCTAATGCATTTCTACATTTTCTGTATGAACCAGCTTAGAGGTTCATACAGAAAGACAGCTTGTGTTTAAATTGAGTGTAAGGTAATTTATGCTTCTAAAGTCATGGTCAGCATTTATTATTGTACTGTGCTGTAAACTTTTTCTGTGCCTAGTCACATTATTTTATAGCGTTTTTATTGCGTTATTAAATCCGGTGGCGCTGTGTGTTACAGTAGTTTCCTGACTCCCATGTCACATGGTCTGTGATTGAATCCCATAGAACTATGACTTTATTTTTTAACAAACATTTCTTTGAAAAAATGAAACGTTTCCCTTGGTCAGAGATTAAATAAAACCTCACTCGCACCAAACAAATTTATATTTCTAAATATCACAAAATACGTTCATTGTCTTCCAATCGAGTCGAGTTGACATTGGAAGCCTGCCACACCCGGACTGTTAAACCAACGCATTAGCACGTCAAAGCCCATCGAGGGTATTGAGCCAGTATTGGCTTTAGTATTCCCCCCTCTCCCCTCAATTCAATTCAATTCAAGGTGTTTTATTTGCATGACAGATGGGTACAAGCAGTGTTGGGTATGTATATTGTAACGCTTACGGCAGACAGGCACTGTGTAAGAGCCGGCGCACCAGAGCAGCGCACCGAGGGAGCGTCTGCATTTCTAACTTTTAAAATTAGTCAAGCAATATGAAGCATCTCCTTTTACTTAGTGCCTGAGCATAAAAAGAATAGGAGCATACTGCAACGCGTGTGAAGTCCATAAACGATATTAATTTTGGAACTTAAACATACAGTATATGGCTGGTCTCGGTACTTTAAAGAAAACATACACACCAGTATTCCATTTCTCCTAAACATTTTAAGCATCGAAGTCTTTAACTAACGCGATACCGGAGTCAACAAGCATACTTTTAGAATTTGATTAAAAGGGAATATAATATGGAATCGCGTATCTCAAGAAATTAATAACGATATAATTATATTCATGTTGCAAAAGAACTGCAACGGACATAAAAACTCCCTTGCTTTTAACAGAGCGTTCCATAATTTCTAACTACGAAAATGCCAGGTGAAAGGATTTG
The DNA here is from genome assembly GCF_055471065.1 of Atractosteus spatula. Taxonomy (NCBI): domain Eukaryota; kingdom Metazoa; phylum Chordata; class Actinopteri; order Semionotiformes; family Lepisosteidae; genus Atractosteus; species Atractosteus spatula. The sequence goes on from NC_142718.1 coordinate 29,474,073, forward strand.
TAAACATATTTTGTTAAAGCAAGTCAGAACCCATTCAGAGCCTACATTACATTTTAGCGTTTCATTCTGAGCAGAAGACCCTCACACCTGAAGAAGGGGGAGGTGTTTTTCGCTGGAAATCTCGCCTGCTTCTACTTTACAACCGGAGTGCTGGCTGTGACGAATTAAACCGGTATTACAGGTTACAATCACAGACCATGTGACATGGGAGTCAGGAAACTAACACAGCGCCACCAGATTTGATAACGCTATGAAAACGCTATAAAATAATGTGACTAGGCACAGAACAAGTTTACAGCACAGTACAAAAATGCTGACCATGACTTTAGAAGCATAAATTGCCTTACACTCAATTTAAACACAAGCTGTCTTTAGCCCTCTAAGGTGGTTCATACAGAAATGTAGAGATCCAGGCTCAGAACACACAGCTTCATTAGCGAATACATATGCAGGACAACTAGAGAAGACGTTTTACAGAGGATGGATTTTTAGAAACATCCCATCAGTGACATCACTGAAGTCAACTCCTAGGTACTGTAACTGTCGTGTGGATAGTTTCACAAGAATCAGACAAAGGTTTAAGCATCGCTTGTTCTAGATAAAACTGCAAAAAAAACAACAACCCATAATGTACTTCTTTGCGGCTCTGTTTGCCCAAATCATATATTCACAACGTGAAATCTAGAAAATAATATTACGTAACCAAAATCCGCAATATGGAAACAGAACCTGTGTAATTGTTGATAGATGATGTACTCGTAACATTTTTTCAAGACGAACTACAACATTTAAAAAATGACTTGTATGTACTTGATATCTCTAATCAATCCACGGGTCCCAGCACGAAACGAAAGTAAAACGCATACCGTTTCGCGCTTCTTATTAGTTGCTCAAAAGTAATTTGACCGTATGAAATGCATAATATAAACCTAGAAACATATACGTGAGTAGTACTTAAGCACTGTAGTATCGGTGTTAAGACATACCTCTCAAATACTGTAAATCAAGTTAAAAATATCTCAAGATTCTGGTCATAATGAAACCATGTTTCGTGTATGTTTTCTTTAAAGTACCGAGACCAGCCATATACTGTATGTTTATGTTCCAAAATTAATATCGTTTATGGCCTTCACACGCGTTGCAGTATGCTCCTATTGTTTTTATGCTCAGCTACTAAGATTTCCCTTCAGTGGTAAAATTAGATATGAATATTCAATACTTAAACGGGCACAGTTAAGACATTAAATATACATATACATACTGTATACAGTACAGTTTGCATACGGTAATATGTTTATGTCCCTAAATCAATCTCTTTTATGAGCATGTGAAAGGCATGGTGAATCACTGTACTTTGCATGATTGGAAAAAAATGCGTGATTGCGAAATGCTGTGGCGTTACTTTTACAAAGACGGTCAATGAAAAAAAGAATGTGGACCAGGGCAATACTTTGAGTTTACAGCTTGTCCAAGGTCATTTATTATTAATACTATTATTAATATCTTCGTTAAAGACTTTGATGGCTACAGCTCAAACATGAGAGGTTGAGCTTTATTAGCTCCACCTTGCGGAAATTCCGGATACTATTATTTTGCTAGCGGTATTTACCGGTAACTCGCGGTATTTACCGGTAGCTTGCGGTAGACTGCGTACAGCGTACCGGAAAATAATGCGGTATCGCCCGCGCATTTTGAATGGCTGCATCTGTACAGCTGGACATAGTGGGATTTTTAAATGTTTCATAATTAGGCACAATACTCCTCTTATCGTTTAGAGAGAAAACACAGGAAATGTGAAGTCTATTTTATTTCAATCCATATTTAATTTCACATTGGACTGCAATGTGTTTTATACATTTTGTTTACTGGAAGTGCAGCCATATTGAAATGACTTCTTCTAGTTAAATGTAGCCATATGCTATAAAAAATCTAAGAACAATTTTTACATTCTGTTATGAAGAGATTTTACATGGAATTATTTTTCAGGATTAGTTGATTATTTTAAAATTTGCAATATTAACTGAAGAAAACTGAACCTTCTTTTTGGCAATATGTTATTTTCTAAAATTTTACTTGACAGGTCTTCTGAGCATCAGCACTATTGAAGAGAATAATTTCATTGTTAAATACAGCTCCTTCGTGTGGAAAGACCAAATAAATGTGTGGTTGGGCATGTTCTATGATAGTGACAGTAAGTAAAAAAACATTAAATGACATTAATGAAAATTACTATATGAAAAAGTATTAAATGACCTGGAAGGGTTGGTGATAATGCAAGTTATGTGTAATTTACTCACACATTACTTTGTTCAGAAAACTGTTTTAATTTATTTTTATCTAGTTTTTTCAATTCCCTTTCCCTCCCTTATTTGATATGTCCTGGGTTGATTAGAACAAGCAGAACAGGTGACTAGTGGTTCATTTCTGATTTGGTTCTTTTACCATTGAACCTGCCGAGCTACTCAGTTCACCAAGTAGTTTTGTTTTGTTTGGGTTTTTTTTTTCTGGTCTCAGGGGAGGTCTTAGGGATGATTTTGGTAAGGTTGAGGTCAACAAGCATCAGAAAATGGAGTTTTGAAGGAAAAAAAAGTTAATTTCATATCAGCCTATAATTTCTAGATATTGCCTTTGTGCCTTTTCAACTCGTAAAATAATTTTCTTTCGAGGCTTCACAAAATCAGGAAGTTGAATAAGACTTGTGTAAAACAGGAAGTTAATGTTCTTTGGAAAACAAAACTATAGAAAACACAATTTTCATTACGTAAGATCAAGGCCTTCTTACTAAAACTAAGATGGTTGATGTCCTTGTATTCCTGTGTGGATAGTTTTATTTTTTGACTTCCTGAATTTACTTTATTGAAATTGACCTAATTTCTGGGGACCCCTGTGTTCTCTGGGTTTCATTCTAGGTGATTTTATCTGATAACAATTTAAAAAGGTTTTAGGCTCTGGAATTAGTCCCAGAAAAGGAATATCCTACTCAGTCTCGGATAACTTTATCTTTATAATCTTGAACAGTGAAGACTTTGAGGAGACCTGATTCAAGCATTCAGAATGCTTAAGGCTATCTACAGTGTCAATCTATTGAAGGTCTTCAGAATCAACCGTTAAAAAAATGAACCAGAGGACACAAGTGGAAACATAGTAAGGTTATGGGAGTTAAACTACCCTACAAAACTGGCAAAGCTGACACCATGACTTACTTAAAGAAATGCCTATCACTTAGCTATTGGAAACCAAATATGTTAGGTCGAATGAGTGGCCTCTCTCTCTTTGTAACCATTCTTATGTTCACTTAGTTGTCAGTGAAGTATTTGGAAGCTCAGTTGGATCAAAACACACAGACACAGGGCTCCTTCAGGACCACAGCTGAAAGTGCTAGTGCTAAGCCACAAGTAGTACCAATACCCTAAAGGATGGGCAGGTCATTCCTTGCATTCATTATCTACCCGATAGTCACGAGGTACAACAATCTAATTTGTAACAGTACAAAAAATAAAACCAGTTATAAATAGAGTAGTGTTGAACCTAATCTCATGTGCCAGGTCAGATATTACTAAACAAGGTGATATACCCATTACTGTTTTTTTCCCTTATTTTACCTATAGTTTGGAATAAAATAACCTCTATATTTGTGGACCATATGTTTCTTCATAAGTAAAATGCTGTACCATTCTTTTGTTATTGTTGTTTCAAATTTGATATAATAGTGGTGCCTTTACTCCTCATGCATTTGGCAATACCCAAGACGTCGTAAAAGAAAACTGCATTTCTATCTTGGTGAAGAAACTGACAGAGCAGCTGCTTGTTGTTTCCAGATCAATTTCATGAGCTCCTTTTTTTGAGCCTCTGCATTCCTTTATCTTATTCCACGCACCAGATAAACAGGGGATCCAGTGACCTTGTAGGGAGAAAAAACAAAACAACTTAAAAGCACAGTCATCTTTGTAGTGGCTCTTTTATATAGAGTGCACTCATTCCCTTTTTTCTCTGAGCAGGTGATTCTCTGAAGTGGTTTGATAAAACGGATGTAGTTTTAAACAACTGGGACAATAGCTCCACAGCCCTTGCTTTGATTGATGTCTGTGCGGCCTTACACACCAGCTCGGGGAAGTGGGTGAAAGTGAGCTGTGAGGACGACCCTGAACATGGTGTTGTCTGTGAAAGTGCTCAGAGTAACAGTAAGAGTATGCTTTTTGTATTCAGAAATGTCTGGTCCAAGGTTATCGGTGTGTTAACAACACAAGCTCGATTAATAGTTAACATCAAGGCCACTTGTATAACGGGGTTTCTAATCTCCCTAAAATGTTCTGTAAAGTTTTCTGAAAGTGCTTTAAAAGTCTTGCTCAGGAAAGTCAGCATCACAGTTTAGGAAATCTTATTAATTATTAGATTATGTTATTTACCTTGTACAGTATGTGATAAAATAGACAAATTGACTTTCTGGTCTCAAAGTTTTACAGGTACTGTTTTTTCAGAAAATATTTATATCTCACATTTTTACATATATATATAAATGCAGTGGACCAGATTATTTAAGTATAATAAATCACAAATTAAGGCTGAATTAAATTTTTAATAGTTGCCTACAGGCCTTAAGGCCACTGTAAGACTAAGGTAAACAGTTTGTACTGAAGGCTTCCTTTGGCTAAGTGCATAATGTTTGTGGGGTCTACAATGATGACATCCTTTTGAACTGCATCCTTTTTTAAATATTCTTTTGTCCCTTTCAGGTAAAGATAATCGACCTCTGTTCTCGGCACTAGTTATTCTGAGCGTTCTGATCATTATCGGGATATCAGCTGTGGTCTGGTTCTTGCATCAGAAAAATTACTTCAGCTCCACTTCATTTACATCATTTGAGTACCACCCTCCATTTAGATCACCGTCTGGCGATGAGACTTCTTTAGTGGAAGCAGAAGAAAAAGAATACACGGCGTAAATGAACAATCACCCAAGAAGTTGGAAGTCCTTATTAAAAAGGGTTTAATAATTAATCAGCTCTGGAAATTGTTCTTCTGGGAACAGTTAGAACAACCACTACAGGGAAGCAACTCCCTTACACAAGACACACATTTTAGTAGAATTTACGACCACCCATTCCTCATTATTTTGCTCTTTTAGTGAGATATAGTGAGAAACTTTGTGCACAGAATAGGAAGGCTGCTGATGGCTTCTGTTTGTCACACTTGGCTGTGGTTCATGAGTGTTAAGTGACATTATGACTTCCGATGTACAAAAGGAATATTCCTCATTATAACATTGCAGAACTATTTTAACATCTTTTTAAAGCATTTTTTTTCCAAATGCCGTTTGGAATCCCAAGTATCCAATTTATATTTTGATACTCCGCTGTGTTCTGTATCTTTTTAATCACTATGCTGTCAACTGCACTTGTTTATTGTAGTCTGCTGGTCTTTTCTGATTTTGCCTCTCCACCTCAAGCATTTTGTATAAACTGTGCCAAAGAACAAAAAACAGTGATTAGTACCAGTGCAAACTGTTTGTAACACAACGTAGCAAGTCAATGTAAAATTACCTTAAATAAAAATTTCTTTAGGTTGAAATGTTTTCGAATTATAAAGGTTTTTCACTTGCCTTCCTCTATTCTGCATTGCTTTCTCCACCTCATCTGCTTCCGTTTTTTACGGCTTACATTCGTGTGGGGGCTTAATGGAACATTATATTCCTTAAGTATTTCTTAAGGGTTAAAAGGTTTCGCTTTAAAAGCTGTTCAAGATCCCTCCCTTATCTGCATGTCTCTCTCTCCAACCTTCCCTACTTCATTATCTATTACATTGCTAGGAAAGCTGATGCATTACTGTACCTATCTCTTGCACATTTTCTAGTGTTTTCATGGTGGGGTCCGATGAATATTATAACCATAGCCTGACAGTATAACAAATACTACCAGTAATATTCCATATTAAATTTTGATCATAAATGTTTTCTAGACATCTCATCCAACCCTTACTCCCACTTGAATCAATGGATCTTATAACCCAGGTTTTCCAATAATAAAGAATTCTTCAGGAACTCAACTGTCCTGCTCCAGAAGCCGCTGTATGTATGTATCTGTTGCCACTACACTGTCCCCCCCTCCCCCCCACCCATTTTGTAAAGTTCACAAATATAATTTTTTTTTTTAGATTCACAGAACTGTAACTATTTTTCCTTTCTTTTTCAGGGATTATCATTAATTTCATGAATGTAAAGGAGCTCTAGGGAACAGGAAACTTTAAAACATTTTAAAAAATGCACATCCTGCAGTGTCCAATAAAGCATTGTCTTATATTAGCAAAACTGTTAAAAGGAACACCTCACTCCCAATAGCTGATGTGTGGGAGCATACTGGCGCGGTTTGATTGCGATATATCATCCAGAGTGGGTTACACATTGGTGGTGGTGGAGGGGTGGAGTCCCCGTGAACTGTAAACCTCTTTGAAGTGTCCAGATAAGAACTATATAAATTTAAAGAATTATTACACCAGTATAATACTCATGGATAAAAGGCCCAGATTGTTCCTGGGAAACGCAGAAAGGATCAAATAATTTTCCATTCACAGCACTAATTCAGTGAATTGATTAACATTTAAATAGTGATGCAACATACGATCAAGTACCTTAACACATTAGAAAGAGAATATAATATTTTTATATTAAGTAATAAGATAAATTAAAATGACATGGAAAAGAGCAGGTTTTTAGACTTTTAATTACACTATTATTGCCTTAATCTGCGATGAATCTCCTGCCCATACAGTCTCCATGTTCCCAGAGGTCATCCAACTTTATCAGGGGAACCAAGTATTTAAAAAAAAGAGAACCTTAGTATGCTCTTAGGCAGTGATAATACTTGAAACTTTAATTGTTAACTGAAACTGATGATGAACTAATGTCATTTCACATGACAGAAAAACTGTGATATCACACCAATTTCCCAACAGAAAATCAAAACGTACTTTCAAGATCATCCATGTGCTCATGAAGGGTCCTTGCTAGGTTGAAAAACTGAGTAAAAGAGAGGGGAAAACGTTCAATTTAAAGATAAGAAGACAAGATTCACATTTCAATAATCTCTGTGGACCCACTTCTGCATTCAATACTAGGATTCCCTACAAAGATTACCATAATTCACAATGTTCATAAAGGTATTGCAGTTTAAAAGAAATTGTTCAATCATTAACTCAGTAATAAGTTTAGTTAATTGCAAAACACAAATCAGAGGACACAGGATGTGCATTTTAAAACTGAGAACAGGAAGCCAACTAGTCAGAAACACTGAAAATAATGTTTCTAAGCAATTCAATGTATCTACAGTGAATCTGTTGTTTAAATTTCCAGTATTTTTCTTTTTCTCACTTTGTCCTGAAATGGCGCAGAAAACGAGCAAGTCTTGTTGCGTTTGTGGGACTGCATTACAATTACCACTACAGTGTGGCTAAAAGTATCATTGTTTTGGGCATTAAATGCAACAAGCAGGATAAATTCACATACAGAATGTGTGTTTTCAAACTTTTGATTTTTGACCCTTTTTGAGCGACAGCCGCGCGGCTTAAGAAAAATGGCAAAATACGGCCATATTTTTTTCTCGAGGAAACAACCAAACAACAATTTTCCTGCATTTCAAATGCATCCTAAAGCACAGCAAATGCATCAGAAACGGTCTAGTTCTAATTGAAACCCTAACCCTAACCCTAGGTCGGGCACTTTGGGAACTCGAATACTGTATCAAAAACATGTCTACAAATACAGCGTTCGAAAAGTCACCCAAATCGCTCCCAACTAGTCAGAAACATTTAAAATAATGTTTCTAAGCAATTCAATGCATCTACAGTGAATCTGTTGTTTAAATTTCCAATATTTTTCTTTTTCTCACTCTCTCCTGAAATGGCGCAGAAAATGAGCAAGTCTTGTGGCGTTTGTGGGACTGCATTACAATTACCACTACAGTGTGGCTAAAAGTATCATTGTTTTGGGCATTAAATGCAACAAGCAGGATAAATTCACATACAGAATGTGTGTTTTCAAACTTTTGATTTTTGACCCTTTTTGAGCGACAGCCGCGCTTAAGAAAAATGGCAAAATACGGCCATAGTTTTTTCTCGAGGAAACAACCAAACAACAATTTTCCTGCATTTCAAATGCATCCTAAAGCACAGCAAATGCATCAGAAACGGTCTAGTTCTTATTGAAACCCTAACCCTAGGTCGGGCACTTTGGGAACTCAAATACAGATGCAGCCATTCAAAATGCACGGTAAAAACTCGCGGTACAGTAACCTACCCACAAGCCACCGCAGGGCACTGGAGGGCACCGCGGTAAGTGATTGGCTGGCCAAAATGACCGACAGGGGCACTCATGGTGCATTGGTTGGTAGTGCAAAGATTTAATCATTTAATGTCTTTACTGTGCACATTTTAATCCGCTTAGTTTTGAATATTTATATGGATTTTACCACTAAAGGGAAATTTTAGTAGCTGAGCATAAAAAGAAGAGGAGCATAACGCATCTGAAGGTCATAAACGATATTAATTTAGGAACATAAACATTACTGTATGTATGTAAACTGTACTGTGTATGGCTGGTCTTGGTAGTTTAAAGAAAATATACACACCAGTCTTCCATTTCTCCCTAAACATTTTAAGCATGAAAGTTTTATGAAACGGTACCCAAATATGCGATTGCTGTATAGAATGAATTTTAATTTAAAAAAATTATTTAACACGAACATTAAGCTGTTTACATCTTCCGCCTGAGAACAGTCACCCGTTGCTACCCAATGCAGAAACACAGCCACTAACTAGCAAAGAGAGGACATTAGCTACCCAATATGATAAAGAAATAAATGATTATTTTGTTTATTTCTTTTGCACATTTATTTGAACATTTCCATCGATTGTACAAGCACTTGGAAACTGTCCAATCCCTAGTTCATCAGGCATTTTACCGGTCTGGCGCCGGTCTGTGTCTTCCAGGATATAATGCCAGCGAACTCTTGTTTTTATGTCCACTATAACAGACAATCTCCTTTGCTTTTAACCGAGCGTTTAATAATTTCCTAAAATGAAAATGATTTACTTTATTTCCCTCACGGGATCAATAAAAGTATCTATCATCTGTCTAAACTATGGGACAGAATTCTGGGGTCTCCCCATACCAGAGATTATGGTAGGGCTTCAGAATGGTGATTGGCTGACACCATCTGACACCCCTCTGATTGGAGAAAAAAGACGTGCTGGTTTGCTATACATACTGTACCAGGAAGAGGATTTCTTTCTATTCAAAACGTGTATTTTAAAAGTTTAAGAAGTAAAAACCTTACAGCGTACACAGATTTCTAAACTGATCAGGATCGTTATCTTTGTCTTATGCATAATAATGTTCACCTCTCTGTCCAGCAAATTAATAATAAACTTTATTTTATATAGCGTTTTAAAGGAATAAGTAATTAGATTGCTCATAAACCTAATCACTTGCTTTTTCTTTTTATTTAGGCTCAGATTTCAACTATAGATCGTATTATTAATAACCATAATAACAACCAACCAACAAAAACAACCATATGAACATAATACCAACCAAAAACATAGATAACAACCACAATACAAAATCAAATATATCAAACCATTTTACTCTCGCAAAGTCCTCCAATTATCATAATCCCGCCCCCTATGCAAAACCAAACCTTCCTCCCATCCCAGTTTATCCTGTTTATCATAAACAAAATCCACCTCAATTTTCAACATAAAGCATTACACAAAATCAATACCTCAACACTCCATACTCAACAACGATAATTCACAAACAGCTAGAACATGTAACTACACATTCCCAAACAGACCTAATTTCCATAGCCCCGCCCCTTATGCAAAACCAACATCCCTCCCCTGTTCTCTCCCTCCCCTGGCGGTTGTAATTGTTTTTATTTTCAAATAAATTTTAGCAAAGTCATGTATTTTAAAAATCTTAAGATTTTTATATTTATGTCTTTATTTAGTGGTTTCATTAGTGACAAAGGCTAAACTTTCTTGGAAAAATGTCTTTTATGTAAACCATGTTTGCTATTAATTCATTCAGGGCTAAAATATGTTAATTGTCTTCTAATGAAAGAAGGGTTCCTTTCGCCGTAGTCTGCTTGAAATTAGAAGCTTGCCACTCCCGGACTGTTACACCAACGCATTAGCATGTTAAAGCGATTTCATTGAGGAGCCTAGCCTTTAACTAGTAAGTACTGTACTTACTGGGTTTTTGAGGGGGGGGGAGGTGTCTTTCGCTGGAAATCTCGCCTCCTACTTTGAAAATACCCGTGAAACCGGTTCAATTCGTCACAGCCAGCACTCCTGCAGAGAGGGGGGTTGTACTTGCAGTGTATACAGTACACGCGTTATGCTCTTCGTTAATGTCTAAGCTGGAACATATCATTATATCTCATTTTGTATTTCTTAAAAAAAATCGTTTTCCCAGCCTAACAGTATTGTTTTTAACCTGTAAAGCGCTTTGAGGAGCCACCTTTAAAGGCGCCATATACAATAAAGTTCATTATTATTACTATTGTAAATTTGCTGGACAGAGAGGTGAACATTATTACACAGAAGACAAAGATAGCGATTTACGTTGCATTGTGTATCGTGCTGCTTTAATACAGTTTTAAATAATTAAAAGTCTAAACAGTATCAGCTTTATTTATGGGTTTTAAATAAAGGTGATTTAAACGCGATTTAAATCAATATAAATGTTTATATTGTAATGCATAGGTGACTATTCATTGTTATTAAAATGACTTAAATTCGATCATGTTGTGATATTTAGAAATATACATTTGTTTGGTGCGAGTGAAGTTTTATTTAATCTCTGAGCCATACTGATTCTTCTGGAAGCCAGTTTCCGCCAGGGAGTAAAAAAAAAAAACACACTATGGTATTCTCTCCAATGCAGTGCAGTTAAAAACATACCTCTGATGCTGCTCCTAAATGAATATCGTTTATGACCATCAGAAGCTTTATGCTCCTTTTCTTTTTTCCAGTGGATTGAACAGGGAGAGGCATTTCATGATGTACTTTTCACTGATGAAACAACAGTGGCTCTGGAACAGTTTTCAACCATGTCGTTTTATAAAAAGGGGAGATATGTACACGTTACTGAAGCTAAAAGTTTAGCCTTTGTCACTAATGTAACCACTAAATAAAGACATATAGAAATCCCTACGTTACAGACTGTATATGGCTGGTATTGGTAGTTTAAAGAAAAAATACACACCAGTATTCCACTTTCTCCCTAAACATTTTAAGCATCAGAGTCTTACATGTGGTTATTTCGGAAACGTTTGTACGTGCTCCTTCTGACCATGTTACTGTTTACTGTTACTGACCATATTAAGTTTAAGTGCCTGTGGGCACTTTTCCTGTCCGTGGGGGGTGGACCGTCTTTCATTAGAAGGTTAGTCTGTTCTACTCTGAGAATGTAGAGGGGGTGGAAAGTGCCCGCGGTCATTTAATTAGTATTAAAATTCGCACTGATTCCCTTGCGAAGATACGGACATAAGAATTTTCGTGCGTGGTCAAAAAATGGCATAAAAATGACAAAGTGAAGGCTGTGAAAACATTCACAATGTACTTTATACACAAAGCAAATATACCCCCCCCCTCCTCAATTCAATTCAAGCTGCTTTATTAGCATGACAGATGGGTACAATCAGTGTTGGGTATTTACTTTGCTTTGAGATGCCACTTTTAAAGGTGATATATAAAATCAAGGCTTTAACTTGCTTTAACTCCGCAAGTCTGAGTTCTTGTGTCTGTCCTATCCGAACCCGAAAGTATTACAATATGTATCTTTATAGCAGGTGGTGTACAGCTTTTTAGTATAGATTACACTTTTCTAAAATGTATTTAAAAAATAAAAACGATTACAATCTAATCTTTCCACGTTTGATCCCAAAATAAATCTAAACGGGGAGAAAGCTATGCTGAAAGTTTATTAAGATACTTAGAAGACAAAGATATCAATTTATGTTGCATTTGTCTGATTGTGAATAAAAAAACACATATATTTAAACCCGCATTTGCGATTTAAATCAAAACGTTATTTAAATCAATATAAATGTTTATATTGTAACGCCTAGGTGACTATTCATTGTTATTAAAATGACTTAAATTCGATCATGTTGTGATATTTAGAAATATAAATTTGTTTGGTGCGAGTGAGGTTTTATTTAATCTCTGACTCAGTGATGGCCTGGCATGGTGAGGTACGCTGGCAGCTATGTGGTGTTACGCAGTGGTGGCCTGACACGGTGAGGTGCCCTGGCAGCTGTATGATGCAGTGGTGGCCTGGCACGGTGAGGTGCGCTTGCAGCTATGTGACGCAGTGGTGGCCTGGCACGGTGAGGTGCGCTGGCAGCTGTGTGATGCAGTGGTGGTCGGGTATGTAGAGGTGCACTGGCAGCTGTGTGTTGTGACGCAGTGGTGGCCTGGCACGGTGAGGTGCGCTGGCATATAATGAATATATTCATGTGCATCCAACACACAGTTCAACGCTAGCAACTACACAAAATCTAAAATATGAGCTCTACTTGCCACTTACAATACCAACAGTACCAGCTAACTTTAGTAGTGACATTTTCATGGATCTTTTTAACAATAAAATTTACAACATCAGACTTCAGACACAATTAAACAGGCCTCAAAAAAGTCTGGTACAAACATTTTCAGCATGGTGAAACATGGTGAACATTTCCACCACTGCGTCACACCACACAGCTGCCAGCGCACCTCGCCGTGCCAGGCCACCACTGCATCACCCAGCTGCCAGCGCACCTCACCGTGCCAGGCCACCACTGCATCACACAGCTGCCAGCGCACCTCACCGTGCCAGGCCACCACTGCGTCACACCACACAGCTGCCAGCGCACTTCACCGTGCCAGGCCACCACTGCGTCACACCACACAGCTGCCAGCGCACCTCACCGTGCCAGGCCACCACTGCGTCACACCACACAGCTGCCAGCGCACTTCACCGTGCCAGGCCACCACTGCGTCACACCACACAGCTGCCAGCGCACCTCACGGTGCCAGGCCACCACTGCATCACCCACCTGCCAGCGCACCTCACCGTGCCAGGCCACAACTGCGCCACACCACACAGCTGTCAGCGCACCTCACCGTGCCAGGCCACCACTGCATCACACAGCTGCCAGCGCACCTCACCGTGCCAGGCCACCACTGCGTCACAACACACAGCTGCCAGTGCACCTCTACATACCCGACCACCACTGCATCACACAGCTGCCAGCGCACCTCACCGTGCCAGGCCACCACTGCGTCACATAGCTGCAAGCGCACCTCACCGTGCCAGGCCACCACTGCATCATATAGCTGCCAGGGCACCTCACCGTGTCAGGCCACCACTGCGTCACACATATTTCAGCGCCATATATTTCATGGATATTATGGAATATAATGGATGGATATCTTAGTTATCTTTCTAGTTCACAGGTTTGCATGCATAATTTAATTTTGAAAGCCACTGAGACATCAGGTACTACTGTTGTATTTATGAAAAAGAAACAAAACAAAAAACATACTAACAACTGTGCCATCCTACTCCTTAGTTAATACATTTTATTATTCATAAACAGTTAACATTGTTAGCAAAATATTTTGAATTATATTTAACCCTATTTTTTCTTTAGTTTTGTATTTAACTTATTATATGATAGTCAGACTTAATGTATATTTGAACAATGAAAACATATTTTTACAAGATTTTACATTAAGCACTTAAAATTAATATGGTTAATAATAGTAAACTGTAACATGCTGTAACAAGATCGGTTAAACTGCGAAGAAAATGCTTTCAGAGAAAATGTTTCAGGTGTGAAGAAGATAGATCTCCAATGCAATTTCAACCAAACCTGTTCCCACACACCCTGCCCCCACTACCATTAGAATATACACAAAGCACTCAAATCTTTCGAGCTAATGATCAGGTGACCCGAGAGAGAGCGAGAGAAACACCAAGGGGTGCGGAACCAGGGAACTATTTACATGGAAAACGGGCGATCTCCCCAGACTGTCTGCCCGTTTCACTGTTACCTGGATACCTCTTTATTTAGAACTCACTAACACTGATTTTTAGTTTAGAAGGATTCAAGTAGGGTTTTAGATGAAAGGCAGCGACCTTAATCAAGCCCAAATCATAATTGAACCCATTCAGAGCCTACATTACATTTTAGCGTTTCATTCTGAGCAGAAGGCCCTCACACCTGAAGAAGGGGGAGGTGTTTTTCGCTGGAAATCTCGCCTGCTTCTACTTTACAACCGGAGTGCTGGCTGTGAAGAATTAAACCGGTATTACAGGTTTCAATCACAGACCATGTGACATGGGAGTCAGGAAACTAACACACAGCGCCACCGGATTTGATAACGCTATAAAAACGCTATAAAATAATGTGACTTGGCACAGAACAAGTTTACAGCACAGTACAATAATAAATGCTGACCATGACTTTAGAAGCATAAATTGCCTTACACTCAATTTAAACACAAGCTGTCTTTAGCCCTCTAAGCTGGTTCATACAGAAATGTAGAGATCCAGGCTCAGAACACACAGCTTCATTAGCGAATACATACAGATGCAGCCATTCAAAGTGCGCGTTACAGACACGTACCGCAGGTGACGTCGCTCAGTATGACGCAAGATGACGCGGGGCACCGCAGTACGTGATTGGTTGACCGACAGGGGCACTCGTGGTCCGTTGGTCTGTCGTAGAAAGACAGTAAACGTCTTTGCTGTGCCCGTTGTAGGTATTGAATTTTACCACTGAAGGGAAATCTTAGTAGCTGAGCATAAAAAGAATAGGAGCATACTGTAACGCGTGTGAAGGTCATAAACGATATTAATTTTGGAACATAAACATACAGTGTATAGCTGGTCTTGGTACTTTAAAGAAAAAAATACACACCAGTATTCCATTTCTCCCTAAACATTTTAAGCTTCGAAGTCTTTAACGCGATACCGGAGTCAACAAGCATACTTTTAGAATTTGATTAAAAGGGAATATAATATGGAATCGCGTATCTAAAGAATTTAATAATGGTATTCGTGTGCTGCGACAGGGCTGTGTAGGGCTGTTTCGCCTGCCTGTTCATGTGAGCTGTCTTGTAGACGTGACTACCAGCTGACAGGTTGTGTTTTCGAATCCAGCTGGTGCTGGTCTTTTCTTTTAACAAACATTTCTTCGAAAAAATAGAATAGCGATATTATGGACAATCAATTGACTTTTATATTTCAAAATATCGCAACATGATCGATATTTGCGATATTTTGAACATATCTTCCCTTCTGACAGCGGTGCCTGCTTCTATTGTGTGTGTGTGTGCAACAGAGTAAATTTTTAATAGCGTTTTAAGCGAATAGGTAATTAGATTGCTCGTAAACCTAATCGCTTTTTCTACATAAACACAGCATGATTACTCTCTGAAAATGCTTTTCCTTTATTTTTAAAGTAGGCTCAGATTTCAACTATAGATCGTATTATTATAAACTTTCTTGGAAAAATGTATTTTATGTAAACCATGTTTGCTATTAATTCATTTAGGGCTAAAATACGTTCATTGTCTTCCAATCGAGTCGAGTTGACATTGGAAGCCTGCCACACCCGGACTGTTAAACCAACGCATTAGCACGTCAAAGCCCATTGAGGGTATTGAGCCAGTATTGGCTTTAGTATTCCCCCCCTCTCCCCTCAATTCAATTCAATTCAAGGTGTTTTATTTGCATGACAGATGGGTACAAGCAGTGTTGGGTATGTATATTGTAACGCTTACGGCAGACAGGCACTGTGTAACAGCCGGCGCACCAGAGCAGCGCACCGAGGGAGCGTCTGCATTTATAACTTGGTTTTTAAAATTAGTCAAGCAATATGAAGCATCTTCTTTTACTTTTGAGTCCCTTAAATACATTGAACACAGCTTTCTCACCACTTAAGATTGCTCTTGATACCATCCTTACACAAAGCAGAAGGGAGATTTTAGTGCCTGAGCATAAAAAGAATAGGAGCATACTGCAACGCGTGTGAAGTCCATAAACGATATTAATTTTGGAACTTAAACGTTCAGTATATGGCTGGTCTCGGTACTTTAAAGAAAACATACACACCAGTATTCCATTTCTCCCTAAACATTTTAAGCATCGAAGTCTTTAAGTAACGCGATACCGGAGTCAACAAGCATACTTTTAGAATTTGATTAAAAGGGAATATAATATGGAATCGCGTATCTCAAGAAATTAATATGCAATAACTGAGTCAAGGGACTCAGAGGATCCAAGGCTAGACTGAGTATAATAGGCTTCGGGCTTCTATTGTGACATCTACTGTAAATTACAGAAATGTTAAAAGTAACCAAAATAAAGTAACTAAAATGTGGTCTAAAATCACCCCTTTAGACACCCCTTTTACTTCACTGGTGTCAGATATGAAAGGCAATAGTCTCCCGTTCTGTCTGCTGTGTGTTGCAGCAGAGGGACTCCCTGCCGCTGAAAGGGGCAGAGTAACTTGCATGCCCTCTAGTACAGTTTACACATGCACGACTTTAAAAGCTAGCAAGACAGGTTTCGATTCACATTAGCTGGCGAGCCTTGTTAAAAAAACGAATGATAATGTAACATGCCACTGTTCATGAACAAAGTTATACTGAGATTTCCTAAGATACGCGATTAAAAAATAAATAAATAAAAATTTGAATCTCCCGCGGAACACATTCCATAAGAATCAGTGGTTTTACAGTATATATCGCCTTTAAAGGTGGCTTCTCAAAACGCTTTACGGGATAAAAACAACCAGAACAGCAGCAACAACAATATTGTATTTCGTTGCACTTTGAAAACCAAGTAATAACTTAACTATACAGTACGTGCAAACGTTTCGTATGTTGCTGTCGTGAATGTCTGCGTACCCATAAGTATCTTATTTGCCTTGAGTCTGTCTACAGTATCTCTGTCCCACTACCCCCATCTCTCCCTCAATTCAATTCAAGGTGTTTTATTTGCATGACAGATGGGTACAATTCTTGTTGGGAATGTATACTTTGATATTTACACCCGGCGCGGCACCGAGGGAGCGTCTGCATTTATAACTTGGTTTTTAAAATTAGTCAAGCAATATGAAGCATCTTCATTTACTTTTGAGTCCCTTAAATACATTGAACACAGCTTTCTCACCACTTAAGATTGCTCTTGATACCATCCTTACACAAAGCAGAAGGGAGATTTTAGTGCCTGAGCATAAAAAGAATAGGAGCATACTGCAACGCGTGTGAAGTCCATAAACGATATTAATTTTGGAACTTAAACGTTCAGTATATGGCTGGTCTCGGTACTTTAAAGAAAACATACACACCAGTATTCCATTTCTCCCTAAACATTTTAAGCATCGAAGTCTTTAAGTAACGCGATACCGGAGTCAACAAGCATACTTTTAGAATTTGATTAAAAGGGAATATAATATGGAATCGCGTATCTCAAGAAATTAATATGCAATAACTGAGTCAAGGGACTCAGAGGATCCAAGGCTAGACTGAGTATAATAGGCTTCGGGCTTCTATTGTGACATCTACTGTAAATTACAGAAATGTTAAAAGTAAACAAAATAAAGTAACTAAAATGTGGTCTAAAATCACCCCTTTAGACACCCCTTTTACTTCACTGGTGTCAGATATGAAAGGCAATAGTCTCCCGTTCTGTCTGCTGTGTGTTGCAGCAGAGGGACTCCCTGCCGCTGAAAGGGGCAGAGTAACTTGCATGCCCTCTAGTACAGTTTACACATGCACGACTTTAAAAGCTAGCAAGACAGGTTTCGATTCACATTAGCTGGCGAGCCTTGTTAAAAAAACGAATGATAATGTAACATGCCACTGTTCATGAACAAAGTTATACTGAGATTTCCTAAGATACGCGATTAAAAAATAAATAAATAAAAATTTGAATCTCCTGCGGAGCACATTCCATAAGAATCAGTGGTTTTACAGTATATATCGCCTTTAAAGGTGGCTTCTCAAAACGCTTTACGGGATAAAAACAACCAGAACAGCAGCAACAACAATATTGTATTTCATTGCACTTTGAAAACCAAGTAATAACTTAACTATACAGTACGTGCAAACGTTTCGTATGTTGCTGTCGTGAATGCCTGCGTACCCATAAGTATCTTATTTGCCTTGAGTCTGTCTACAGTATCTCTGTCCCACTACCCCCATCTCTCCCTCAATTCAATTCAAGGTGTTTTATTTGCATGACAGATGGGTACAATTCTTGTTGGGAATGTATACTTTGATATTTACACCCGGCGCGGCACCGAGGGAGCGTCTGCATTTATAACTTGGTTTTTAAAATTAGTCAAGCAATATGAAGCATCTTCTTTTACTTTTGAGTCCCTTAAATACATTGAACACAGCTTTCTCACCACTTAAGATTGCTCTTGATACCATCCTTACACAAAGCAGAAGGGAGATTTTAGTGCCTGAGCATAAAAAGAATAGGAGCATACTGCAACGCGTGTGAAGTCCATAAACGATATTAATTTTGGAACTTAAACGTTCAGTATATGGCTGGTCTCGGTACTTTAAAGAAAACATACACACCAGTATTCCATTTCTCCCTAAACATTTTAAGCATCGAAGTCTTTAAGTAACGCGATACCGGAGTCAACAAGCATACTTTTAGAATTTGATTAAAAGGGAATATAATATGGAATCGCGTATCTCAAGAAATTAATATGCAATAACTGAGTCAAGGGACTCAGAGGATCCAAGGCTAGACTGAGTATAATAGGCTTCGGGCTTCTATTGTGACATCTACTGTAAATTACAGAAATGTTAAAAGTAAACAAAATAAAGTAACTAAAATGTGGTCTAAAATCACCCCTTTAGACACCCCTTTTACTTCACTGGTGTCAGATATGAAAGGCAATAGTCTCCCGTTCTGTCTGCTGTGTGTTGCAGCAGAGGGACTCCCTGCCGCTGAAAGGGGCAGAGTAACTTGCATGCCCTCTAGTACAGTTTACACATGCACGACTTTAAAAGCTAGCAAGACAGGTTTCGATTCACATTAGCTGGCGAGCCTTGTTAAAAAAACGAATGATAATGTAACATGCCACTGTTCATGAACAAAGTTATACTGAGATTTCCTAAGATACGCGATTAAAAAATAAATAAATAAAAATTTGAATCTCCTGCGGAGCACATTCCATAAGAATCAGTGGTTTTACAGTATATATCGCCTTTAAAGGTGGCTTCTCAAAACGCTTTACGGGATAAAAACAACCAGAACAGCAGCAACAACAATATTGTATTTCATTGCACTTTGAAAACCAAGTAATAACTTAACTATACAGTACGTGCAAACGTTTCGTATGTTGCTGTCGTGAATGCCTGCGTACCCATAAGTATCTTATTTGCCTTGAGTCTGTCTACAGTATCTCTGTCCCACTACCCCCATCTCTCCCTCAATTCAATTCAAGGTGTTTTATTTGTTTGACAGATGGGTACAATTCTTGTTGGGAATGTATACTTTGATATTTACACCCGGCGCGGCACCGAGGGAGCGTCTGCATTTATAACTTGGTTTTTAAAATTAGTCACGCAATATGAAGCATCTTCTTTTACTTCTGAGTCCCTTAAATACATTGAACACAGCTTTCTCACCATCCTTACACAAAGCAGAAACTGTCCGATGACTCACAGTACAAGTGGAAAGATTACAGATTTTAATCGTCTTTAATTTTGTCTTTAATTTTGCCTGTGGAGTGTATCTTATTAAGCTCTAAATTGCATTTTGAGCGCGGTTTTTTACTTTTTTTTAATTGCATTTTGGGCGCGGACAGCACATACAAGGGTTAATGAACTGCGCCAAGAAATTTAAAATAGTATTCTTTAGGTGTGAGGGTAGGAGTGGACCGCAGCAGGCATAATCAGCAAACCAGGAAAACAAAGAACAGGACAGGTGAGATGTGTATCCAGAAAGCGAGTGATCAGAAAAAGGAAATGGAAAACGCAGAAAAAGAAAACGCTTTACAGGATAAAAACAATAACAACAGTAGTGGCTGGGCAAACGATTTTTTTTTATCGAAATACAAATTGAGATACTGTACTGTATAATGATGTGCATGAACAAAGGTATACTGCAATTTTCCTTAGATACGCGATTAATGCTTCGTAGGAGGAGGCGGTCTTTTCCTCTTGTCTAACAGTTTGTCCACAAACAAAACATTCCTGTTAGACAAAAGGAATTGAAAAAAAACAATTTTGTCAATGAAAACCGGTGTGTGTGTCTCTCCCTGCTGGATGTTCCTCTCACAAACTGCTGAATGAATAAAATAATTTTATTGAAAATGCGTTTGCGATTGTCTGGTATTTAATCTGGTCCCTTTTAACTGTTTTTCGATCTACTGTATTGCTTTGAGATGCCACTTTTAAAGGCGATATGTAAAATAAAGTTTTTTTTATTATTGTTATAGAGAAACATGATCAGATTTTCCCTGGTTCAGAAAAAAGATCTAAAGTGCTACACATAACTTTCTTAATTCGATGTATTTAAAGCAGTGAACTACTGTAGGTGTCACATAACATTCAGAAATACAATCACGTATTTGACAAATAAAAACGATTATAATCTAATCCTTCCACGTTTGATCCCAAAATCCCAAGAAATATAAATCTTGACGGGTAGAAAGCTATGCTGAAAGTTTATTAAGATGCTTAGAAGACAAAGATACTGTATCAATTTATGTTGCATTAGCCTGATTATGATTAAAAAACACATATAATTAAACACGCGTTTGCGATTTAAATCAGAACACGATTTAAATCAATATCGATTCCATATTATATTAGCAGAAAAGCTTAAAACTAACACTTTTTCACACGCTATTTCACATGCTAGTTAAATACTTCGATGCTTAAAATCGTTAGGGAGAAATGGAATACCGGTGTGTATTTTTCCTTTAAAGTGCCGAATCCTGGAATCTGACTGGCTGACACCCCTCTGAAGTGGTTCCATAAAATCTGGTATACGGAAAAGAAAGCGTTGATAAATACAAGTGTCTTTTAATACACTCTTTGCTGTGCTCTTGAGGATCCTTGTGATATTTTAAGCTCTAGTTGAATGATAAGTGTCGCATTTTAAATCATTTTCGTAGTTAGAAATTATGAAACGCCCTGTTAAAAGCTAGGAAGTTTTTATGCCCGTTGAAGTAAAACAAAATGCCTGACAAAGTATGGCTTGGACAGATTCCAAGTGCTTGTACAAATGTGCTAAAGAAATTATACTTTGAGTATACAGCTTGTCTAAAGTCATCCATTATTAATACTATTAGTAATATCTTCAGTAAAGGCTTTGATGCATAAATATTTATGATAAAGGTAGGCTGTGTACTTTTGTCCAACTGAGCAATCTTGCTTTCATTAAAATAAACCAACATTTTAATGACTGATGATTAACATGCTGTAATACACAGTTCAAAATTAAAGGCTCAAATGCTGTACATGAGAGGTTAAGCTCCCCCTGGCGGTTTTACAAGGCGACGCCGGATAGTTAACCACGTGACACCACGTTAACTGCGTCATACCGCGTGATACTGTGACACGCCCACCGGGGTATGCCGCGAAATACCTCACGCATTTTGAATGGCTGCATCTGTATGCAGGACAACTAGAGAAGACGTTTTACAGAGGATGGATTTTTAGAAACATCCCATCAGTGACATCACTGAAGTCAACTCCTAGATACTGTAACTGTCGTGTGGATAGTTTCACAAGAATCAGACAAAGGTTTAAGCATCGCTTGTTCTAGATAAAACTGCAAAAAAAAAAACAACAACCCATAATGTACTTCTTTGCGGCTCTGTTTGCCCAAATCATATATTCACAACGTGAAATCTAGAAAATAATATTACGTAACCAAAATCCGCAATATGGAAACAGAACCTGTGTAATTGTTGATAGATGATGTACTCGTAACATTTTTTCAAGACGAACTACAACATTTAAAAAATGACTTGTATGTACTTGATATCTCTAATCAATCCACGGGTCCCAGCACGAAACGAAACTAAAACGCATACCGTTTCGCGCTTCTTATTAGTTGCTCAAAAGTAATTTGACCGTATGAAATGCATAATATAAACCTAGAAACATATACGTGAGCAGTACTTAAGCACTGTAGTATTGGTGTTAAGACATACCTCTCAAATACTGTAAATCAAGTTAAAAATATCTCAAGACCGATTCTGGCCATAATGAAACCATGTTTCGTGTATGTTTTCTTTAAAGTACCGAGACCAGCCATATACTGTATGTTTATGTTCCAAAATTAATATCGTTTATGGCCTTCACACGCGTTGCAGTATGCTCCTATTCTTTTTATGCTCAGCTACTAAGATTTCCCTTCAGTGGTAAAATTAGATATGAATATTCAATACTTAAACGGGCACAGTAAAGACATTAAATATACATATACATACTGTATACAGTACAGTTTGCATACGGTAATATGTTTATGTTCCTAAATCAATCTCTTTTATGAGCATGTGAAAGGCATGGTGAATCACTGTACTTTGCATGATTGGAAACAAATGCGTGATTGCGAAATGCTGTGGTGTTACTTTTACAAAGACGGTCAATGAAAAAAAGAATGTTGACCAGGGCAATACTTTGAGTTTACACTTACAGCTTGTCCAAGGTCATTCATTATTAATACTATTAGTAATATCTTCGTTAAAGACTTTGATGGCCACAGCTCAAACATGAGAGATTGAGCTTTATTAGCTCCACCTTGCGGAAATTCCGGATACTATTATTTTGCTTGTCGTATTATAGGAGAATTTACGGTAACTCGCGGTATTTACCGGTAGCTTGCGGTA
Organism: Atractosteus spatula; assembly: GCF_055471065.1. NCBI lineage: Eukaryota > Metazoa > Chordata > Actinopteri > Semionotiformes > Lepisosteidae > Atractosteus > Atractosteus spatula. Next base: position 29,496,991 of record NC_142718.1, read on the forward strand.
GACTGCGTACAGCGTACCGCAAAATAATGCGGTATCGCCCGCGCATTTTGAATGGCTGCATCTGTACTGTATCAAAAACATGTCTACAAATACAGCGTTCGAAAAGTCACCCAAATCGCTCCCAACTAGTCAGAAACATTTAAAATAATGTTTCTAAGCAATTCAATGTATCTGCAGTGAATCTGTTGTTTAAATTTCCAATATTTTTCTTTTTCTCACTTTCTCCTGAAATGGCGCAGAAAATGAGCAAGTCTTGTGGCGTTTGTGGGACTGCATTACAATTACCACTACAGTGTGGCTAAAAGTATCATTGTTTTGGGCATTAAATGCAACAAGCAGGATAAATTCACATACAGAATGTGTGTTTTCAAACTTTTGATTTTTGACCCTTTTTGAGCGACAGCCGCGCGGCTTAAGAAAAATGGCAAAATACGGCCATGTTTTTTTCTCGAGGAAACAACCAAACAACAATTTTCCTGCATTTCAAATGCATTCTAAAGCACAGCAAATGCATCAGAAACAGTCTAGTTCTTATTGAAGCCCTAACCCTAACCCTAGGTCGGGCACTTTGGGAACTCAAATACTGTATCAAAAACATGTCTACAACTACAGCGTTCGAAAAGTCACCCAAATCGCTCCCAACTAGTCAGAAATATTTAAAATAATGTTTCTAAGCAATTCAATGCATCTAAGTGAATCTGTTGTTTAAATTTCCAAAATTTTTCTTTTTCTCACTTTTTCCTGAAATGGCGCAGAAAATGAGGAAGTCTTGTGGCGTTTGTGGGACTGCATTACAATTACCACTACAGTGCGGCTAAAAGTATCATTGTTTTGGGCATTAAATGCCAGAAGCAGGATAAATTCACATACAGAATGTGTGTTTTCAAACTTTTGATTTTTGACCCTTTTTGAGCGACAGCCGCGCGGCTTAAGAAAAATGGCAAAATACGGCCATATTTTTTTCTCGAGGAAACAACCAAACAACAATTTTCCTGCATTTCAAATGCATTCTAAAGCACAGCAAATGCATCAGAAACAGTCTAGTTCTTATTGAAGCCCTAACCCTAACCCTAGGTCGGGCACTTTGGGAACTCAAATACTGTATCAAAAACATGTCTACAACTACAGCGTTCGAAAAGTCACCCAAATCGCTCCCAACTAGTCAGAAAAATTTAAAATAATGTTTCTAAGGAATTCAATGCATCTAAGTGAATCTGTTGTTTAAATTTCCAAAATTTTTCTGTTTCTCACTTTCTCCTGAAATGGCGCAGAAAATGAGCAAGTCTTGTGGCGTTTGTGGGACTGCATTACAATTACCACTACAGTGTGGCTAAAAGTATCATTGTTTTGGGCATTAAATGCAACAAGCAGGATAAATTCACATACAGAATGTGTGTTTTCAAACTTTTGATTTTTGACCCTTTTTGAGCGACAGCCGTGCGGCTTAAGAAAAATGGCAAAATACGGCCATATTTTTTTCTCGAGGAAACAACCAAACAACAATTTTCCTGCATTTCAAATGCATCCTAAAGCACAGCAAATGCATCAGAAACGGTCTAGTTCTTATTGAAACCCTAACCCTAACCCTAGGTCGGGCACTTTGGGAACTCAAATACTGTATCAAAAACATGTCTACAAATACAGCGTTCGAAAAGTCACCCAAATCGCTCCCAACTAGTCAGAAACATTTAAAATAGTGTTTCTAAGCAATTCAATGCATCTACAGTGAATCTGTTGTTTAAATTTCCAATATTTTTCTTTTTCTCACTTTCTCCTGAAATGGCGCAGAAAATGAACAAGTCTTGTGGCGTTTGTGGGACTGCATTACAATTACCACTACAGTGTGGCTAAAAGCATCATTGTTTAGGGCATTAAATGCAACAAGCAGGATAAATTCACATACAGAATGTGTGTTTTCAAACTTTTGATTTTTGACCCTTTTTGAGCGACAGCCGCGCGGCTTAAGAAAAATGGCAAAATACGGCCATGTTTTTTTCTCGAGGAAACAACCAAACAACAATTTTCCTGCATTTCAAATGCATTCTAAAGCACAGCAAATGCATCAGAAACAGTCTAGTTCTTATTGAAGCCCTAACCCTAACCCTAGGTCGGGCACTTTGGGAACTCAAATACTGTATCAAAAACATGTCTACAACTACAGCGTTCGAAAAGTCACCCAAATCGCTCCCAACTAGTCAGAAATATTTAAAATAATGTTTCTAAGCAATTCAATGCATCTAAGTGAATCTGTTGTTTAAATTTCCAAAATTTTTCTTTTTCTCACTTTTTCCTGAAATGGCGCAGAAAATGAGGAAGTCTTGTGGCGTTTGTGGGACTGCATTACAATTACCACTACAGTGCGGCTAAAAGTATTATTGTTTTGGGCATTAAATGCAACAAGCAGGATAAATTCACATGCAGAATGTGTGTTTTCAAACTTTTGATTTTTGACCCTTTTTGAGCGACAGCTGCGCGGCTTAAGAAAAATGGCAAAATACGGCCATATTTTTTTCTCGAGGAAACAACCAAACAACAATTTTCCTGCATTTCAAATGCATCCTAAAGCACAGCAAATGCATCAGAAACGGTCTAGTTCTTATTGAAACCCTAACCCTAACCCTAGGTCGGGCACTTTGGGAACTCAAATACTGTATCAAAAACATGTCTACAAATACAGCATTTGAAAAGTCACCCAAATCGCTCCCAACTAGTCAGAAACATTTAAAATAATGTTTCTAAGCAATTCAATGCATCTACAGTGAATCTGTTGTTTAAATTTCCAATATTTTTCTTTTTCTCACTTTCTCCTGAAATGGCGCAGAAAATGAGCAAGTCTTGTGGCGTTTGTGGGACTGCATTACAATTACCACTACAGTGTGGCTAAAAGTATCATTGTTTTGGGCATTAAATGCAACAAGCAGGATAAATTCACATACAGAATGTGTGTTTTCAAACTTTTGATTTTTGACCCTTTTTGAGCGACAGCCGCGCGGCTTAAGAAAAATGGCAAAATACGGCCATATTTTTTTCTCGAGGAAACAACCAAACAACAATTTTCCTGCATTTCAAATGCATCCTAAAGCACAGCAAATGCATCAGAAACGGTCTAGTTCTTATTGAAACCCTAACCCTAACCCTAGGTCGGGCACTTTGGGAACTCAAATACTGTATCAAAAACATGTCTACAAATACAGCGTTCGAAAAGTCACCCAAATCGCTCCCAACTAGTCAGAAACATTTAAAATAGTGTTTCTAAGCAATTCAATGCATCTACAGTGAATCTGTTGTTTAAATTTCCAATATTTTTCTTTTTCTCACTTTCTCCTGAAATGGCGCAGAAAATGAACAAGTCTTGTGGCGTTTGTGGGACTGCATTACAATTACCACTACAGTGTGGCTAAAAGTATCATTGTTTAGGGCATTAAATGCAACAAGCAGGATAAATTCACATACAGAATGTGTGTTTTCAAACTTTTGATTTTTGACCCTTTTTGAGCGACAGCCGCGCGGCTTAAGAAAAATGGCAAAATACGGCCATGTTTTTTTCTCGAGGAAACAACCAAACAACAATTTTCCTGCATTTCAAATGCATTGTAAAGCACAGCAAATGCATCAGAAACAGTCTAGTTCTTATTGAAGCCCTAACCCTAACCCTAGGTCGGCCACTTTGGGAACTCAAATACTGTATCAAAAACATGTCTACAACTACAGCGTTCGAAAAGGCACCCAAATCGCTCCCAACTAGTCAGAAATATTTAAAATAATGTTTCTAAGCAATTCAATGCATCTAAGTGAATCTGTTGTTTAAATTTCCAAAATTTTTCTTTTTCTCACTTTTTCCTGAAATGGCGCAGAAAATGAGGAAGTCTTGTGGCGTTTGTGGGACTGCATTACAATTACCACTACAGTGCGGCTAAAAGTATCATTGTTTTGGGCATTAAATGCAACAAGCAGGATAAATTCACATACAGAATGTGTGTTTTCAAACTTTTGATTTTTGACCCTTTTTGAGCGACAGCCGCGCGGCTTAAGAAAAATGGCAAAATACGGCCATATTTTTTTCTCGAGGAAACAACCAAACAACAATTTTCCTGCATTTCAAATGCATCCTAAAGCACAGCAAATGCATCAGAAACGGTCTAGTTCTTATTGAAACCCTAACCCTAACCCTAGGTCGGGCACTTTGGGAACTCAAATACTTTATCAAAAACATGTCTACAAATACAGCGTTTGAAAAGTCACCCAAATCGCTCCCAACTAGTCAGAAACATTTAAAATAATGTTTCTAAGCAATTCAATGTATCTGCAGTGAATCTGTTGTTTAAATTTCCAATATTTTTCTTTTTCTCACTTTCTCCTGAAATGGCGCAGAAAATGAGCAAGTCTTGTGGCGTTTGTGGGACTGCATTACAATTACCACTACATTGTGGCTAAAAGTATCATTGTTTTGGGCATTAAATGCAACAAGCAGGATAAATTCACATACAGAATGTGTGTTTTCAAACTTTTGATTTTTGACCCTTTTTGAGCGACAGCCGCGCGGCTTAAGAAAAATGGCAAAATACGGCCATATTTTTTTCTTGAGGAAACAACCAAACAACAATTTTCCTGCATTTCAAATGCATCCTAAGGCACAGCAAATGCATCAGAAACGGTCTAGTTCTTATTGAAACCCTAACCCTAACCCTAGGTCGGGCACTTTGGGAACTCAAATACTGTATCAAAAACATGTCTACAAATACAGCGTTTGAAAAGTCACCCAAATCGCTCCCAACTAGTCAGAAACATTTAAAATAATGTTTCTAAGCAATTCAATGTATCTGCAGTGAATCTGTTGTTTAAATTTCCAAAATTTTTCTGTTTCTCACTTTCTCCTGAAATGGCGCAGAAAATGAACAAGTCTTGTGGCGTTTGTGGGACTGCATTACAATTACCACTACAGTGTGGCTAAAAGTATCATTGTTTTGGGCATTAAATGCAACAAGCAGGATAAATTCACATACAGAATGTGTGTTTTCAAACTTTTGATTTTTGACCCTTTTTGAGCGACAGCCGTGCGGCTTAAGAAAAATGGCAAAATACGGCCATATTTTTTTCTCGAGGAAACAACCAAACAACAATTTTCCTGCTTTTCAAATGCATTCTAAAGCACAGCAAATGCATCAGAAACAGTCTAGTTTTTATTGAAGCCCTAACCCTAACCCTAGGTCGGGCACTTTGGGAACTCAAATACTGTATCAAAAACATGTCTACAACTACAGCGTTCGAAAAGTCACCCAAATCGCTCCCAACTAGTCAGAAATATTTAAAATAATGTTTCTAAGCAATTCAATGCATCTAAGTGAATCTGTTGTTTAAATTTCCAATATTTTTCTTTTTCTCACTTTCTCCTGAAATGGCGCAGAAAATGAGCAAGTCTTGTGGCGTTTGTGGGACTGCATTACAATTACCACTACAGTGTGGCTAAAAGTATCATTGTTTTGGGCATTAAATGCAACAAGCAGGATAAATTCACATACAGAATGTGTGTTTTCAAACTTTTGATTTTTGACCCTTTTTGAGCGACAGCCGCGCGGCTTAAGAAAAATGGCAAAATACGGCCATATTTTTTTCTCGAGGAAACAACCAAACAACAATTTTCCTGCATTTCAAATGCATCCTAAAGCACAGCAAATGCATCAGAAACGGTCTAGTTCTTATTGAAACCCAAACCCTAACCCTAGGTCGGGCACTTTGGGAACTCAAATACTGTATCAAAAACATGTCTACAAATACAGCGTTCGAAAACTCACCCAAATCACTCCCAACTAGTCAGAAACATTTAAAATAATGTTTCTAAGCAATTCAATGTATCTGCAGTGAATCTGTTGTTTAAATTTCCAATATTTTTCTTTTTCTCACTTTCTCCTGAAATGGCGCAGAAAATGAGCAAGTCTTGTGGCGTTTGTGGGACTGCATTACAATTACCACTACAGTGTGGCTAAAAGTATCATTGTTTTGGGCATTAAATGCAACAAGCAGGATAAATTCACATACAGAATGTGTGTTTTCAAACTTTGGATTTTTGACCCTTTTTGAGCGACAGCCGCGCGGCTTAAGAAAAATGGCAAAATACGGCCATATTTTTTTCTCGAGGAAACAACCAAACAACAATTTTCCTGCATTTCAAATGCATCCTAAAGCACAGCAAATGCATCAGAAACGGTCTAGTTCTTATTGAAACCCTAACCCTAACCCTAGGTCGGGCACTTTGGGAACTCAAATACTGTATCAAAAACATGTCTACAAATACAGCGTTCGAAAAGTCACCCAAATCGCTCCCAACTAGTCAGAAACATTTAAAATAATGTTTCTAAGCAATTCAATGTATCTACAGTGAATCTGTTGTTTAAATTTCCAATATTTTTCTTTTTCTCACTTTCTCCTGAAATGGCGCAGAAAATGAGCAAGTCTTGTGGCGTTTGTGGGACTGCATTACAATTACCACTACAGTGTGGCTAAAAGTATCATTGTTTTGGGCATTAAATGCAACAAGCAGGATAAATTCACATACAGAATGTGTGTTTTCAAACTGTTGATTTTTGACCCTTTTTGAGCGACAGCCGCGCGGCTTAAGAAAAATGGCAAAATACGGCCATATTTTTTTCTCGAGGAAACAACCAAACAACAATTTTCCTGCATTTCAAATGCATCCTAAAGCACAGCAAATGCATCAGAAACGGTCTAGTTCTTATTGAAACCCAAACCCTAACCCTAGGTCGGGCACTTTGGGAACTCAAATACTGTATCAAAAACATGTCTACAAATACAGCGTTCGAAAAGTCACCCAAATCACTCCCAACTAGTCAGAAACATTTAAAACAATGTTTCTAAGCAATTCAATGTATCTGCAGTGAATCTGTTGTTTAAATTTCCAATATTTTTCTTTTTCTCACTTTCTCCTGAAATGGCGCAGAAAATGAGCAAGTCTTGTGGCGTTTGTGGGACTGCATTACAATTACCACTACAGTGTGGCTAAAAGTATCATTGTTTTGGGCATTAAATGCAACAAGCAGGATAAATTCACATACAGAATGTGTGTTTTCAAAATTTGATTTTTCTGCAGTGAATCTGTTGTTTAAATTTCCAAAATTTTTCTTTTTCTCACTTTCTCCTGAAATGGCGCAGAAAATGAGCAAGTCTTGTGGCGTTTGTGGGACTGCATTACAATTACCACTACAGTGTGGCTAAAAGTATCATTGTTTTGGGCATTAAATGCAACAAGCAGGATAAATTCACATATAGAATGTGTGTTTTCAAACTGTTGATTTTTGACCCTTTTTGAGCGACAGCCGCGCGGCTTAAGAAAAATGGCAAAATACGGCCATATTTTTTTCTCGAGGAAACAACCAAACAACAATTTTCCTGCATTTCAAATGCATCCTAAAGCACAGCAAATGCATCAGAAACGGTCTAGTTCTTATTGAAACCCTAACCCTAACCCTAGGTCGGGCACTTTGGGAACTCAAATACTGTATCAAAAACATGTCTACAAATACAGCTTTCGAAAAGTCTCCCAAATCACTCCGAACTAGTCAGAAACATTTAAAATAATGTTTCTAAGCAATTCAATGTATCTGCAGTAAATCTGTTGTTTAAATTTCCAATAGTTTTCTTTTTCTCACTTTCTCCTGAAATGGAGCAGAAAATGAGCAAGTCTTGTGGCGTTTGTGGGACTGCATTACAATTACCACTACAGTGTGGCTAAAAGTATCATTGTTTTGGGCATTAAATGCAACAAGCAGGATAAATTCACATACAGAATGTCTGTTTTCAAAATTTGATTTTTGACCCTTTTTCAGCGACAGCCGCGCGGCTTAAGAAAAATGGCAAAATACGGCCATATTTTTTTCTCGAGGAAACAACCAAACAACAATTTTCCTGCATTTCAAATGCATCCTAAAGCACAGCAAATGCATCAGAAACGGTCTAGTTCTTATTGAAACCCTAACCCTAACCCTAGGTCGGGCACTTTGGGAACTCAAATACTGTATCAAAAACATGTCTACAAATACAGCGTTCGAAAAGTCACCCAAATCGCTCCCAACTAGTCAGAAACATTTAAAATAATGTTTCTAAGCAATTCAATGTATCTGCAGTGAATCTGTTGTTTAAATTTCCAATATTTTCTTTTTCTCACTTTCTCCTGAAATGGCGCAGAAAATGAGCAAGTCTTGTGGCGTTTGTGGGACTGCATTACAATTACCACTACAGTGTGGCTAAAAGTATCATTGTTTTGGGCATTAAATGCAACAAGCAGGATAAATTCACATACAGAATGTGTGTTTTCAAACTTTTGATTTTTGACCCTTTTTGAGCGACAGCCGCGCGGCTTAAGAAAAATGGCAAAATACGGCCATATTTTTTTCTCGAGGAAACAACCAAACAACAATTTTCCTGCATTTCAAATGCATCCTAAAGCACAGCAAATGCATCAGAAACGGTCTAGTTCTTATTGAAACCCTAACCCTAACCCTAGGTCTGGCACTTTGGGAACTCAAATACTGTATCAAAAACATGTCTACAAATACAGCGTTCGAAAAGTCACCCAAATCGCTCCCGACTAGTCAGAAACATTTAAAATAATGTTTCTAAGCAATTCAATGTATCTGCAGTGAATCTGTTGTTTAAATTTCCAATATTTTTCTTTTTCTCACTTTCTCCTGAAATGGCGCAGAAAATGAGCAAGTCTTGTGGCGTTTGTGGGACTGCATTACAATTACCACTACAGTGTGGCTAAAAGTATCATTGTTTTGGGCATTAAATGCAACAAGCAGGATAAATTCACATACAGAATGTGTGTTTTCAAACTTTTGATTTTTGACCCTTTTTGAGCGACAGCCGCGCGGCTTAAGAAAAATGGCAAAATACGGCCATATTTTTTTCTCGAGGAAACAACCAAACAACAATTTTCCTGCATTTCAAATGCATCCTAAAGCACAGCAAATGCATCAGAAACTGTCTAGTTCTTTTTGAAACCCTAACCCTAACCCTAGGTCGGGCACTTTGGGAACTCAAATACTGTATCGAAAACATGTCTACAAATACAGCGTTCAAAAAGTCACCCAAATCGCTCCCAACTAGTCAGAAACATTTAAAATAATGTTTCTAAGGAATTTAATGTATCTGCAGTGAATCTGTTACTTTAATTTCCAATATTTTTCTTTTTCTCACTTTCTCCTGAAATGGCGCAGAAAATGAACAAGTCTTGTGGCGTTTGTGGGACTGCATTACAATTACCACTACAGTGTGGATAAAAATATCATTGTTTTGGGCATTAAATGCAACAAGCAGGATAAATTCACATACAGAATGTGTGTTTTCAAACTTTTGATTTTTGACCCTTTTTGAGCGACAGCCGTGCGGCTTAAGAAAAATGGCAAAATACGGCCATATTTATTTCTCGAGGAAACAACCAAACAACAATTTTCCTGCATTTCAAATGCATCCTAAAGCACAGCAAATGTATTAGAAACGGTCTAGATCTTTTTGAAACCCTAACCCTAACCCTAGGTCGGGCACTTTGGGAACTCAAATACTGTATCAAAAACATGTCTTCAAATACAGCGTTTTAAAAGTCACCCAAATCACTCCCAACTAGTCAGAAACATTTAAAATAATGTTTCTAAGCAATTCAATGTATCTGCAGTGAATCTGTTGTTTAAATTTCCAATATTTTTCTTTTTCTCACTTTCTCCTGAAATGGCGCAGAAAATGAGCAAGTCTTGTGGCGTTTGTGGGACTGCATTACAATTACCACTATAGTGTGGCTAAAAGTATCATTGTTTTGGGCATTAAATGCAACAAGCAGGATAAATTCACATACAGAATGTGTGTTTTCAAACTTTTGATTTTTGACCCTTTTTGAGCGACAGCCGCGCGGCTTAAGAAAAATGGCAAAATACGGCCATATTTTTTTCTCGAGGAAACAACCAAACAACAATTTTCCTGCATTTCAAATGCATCCTAAAGCACAGCAAATGCATCAGAAACGGTCTAGATCTTTTTGAAACCCTAACCCTAACCCTAGGTCGGGCACTTTGGGAACTCAAATACTGTATCAAAAACATGTCTACAAATACAGCGTTCGAAAAGTCTCCCAAATCACTCCGAACTAGTCAGAAACATTTAAAATAATGTTTCTAAGCAATTCAATGTATCTGCAGTAAATCTGTTGTTTAAATTTCCAATAGTTTTCTTTTTCTCACTTTCTCCTGAAATGGCGCAGAAAATGAGCAAGTCTTGAGGCGTTTTTTGGACTGCATTACAATTACCACTACAGTGTGGCTAAAAGTATCATTGTTTTGGGCATTAAATGCAACAAGCAGGATAAATTCACATACAGAATGTCTGTTTTCAAAATTTGATTTTTGACCCTTTTTCAGCGACAGCCGCGCGGCTTAAGAAAAATGGCAAAATACGGCCATATTTTTTTCTCGAGGAAACAACCAAACAACAATTTTCCTGCATTTCAAATGCATCCTAAAGCACAGCAAATGCATCAGAAACGGTCTAGTTCTTATTGAAACCCTAACCCTAACCCTAGGTCGGGCACTTTGGGAACTCAAATACTGTATCAAAAACATGTCTACAAATACAGCGTTCGAAAAGTCACCCAAATCGCTCCCAACTAGTCAGAAACATTTAAAATAATGTTTCTAAGCAATTCAATGTATCTGCAGTGAATCTGTTGTTTAAATTTCCAATATTTTCTTTTTCTCACTTTCTCCTGAAATGGCGCAGAAAATGAGCAAGTCTTGTGGCGTTTGTGGGACTGCATTACAATTACCACTACAGTGTGGCTAAAAGTATCATTGTTTTGGGCATTAAATGCAACAAGCAGGATAAATTCACATACAGAATGTGTGTTTTCAAACTTTTGATTTTTGACCCTTTTTGAGCGACAGCAGCGCGGCTTAAGAAAAATGGCAAAATACGGCCATATTTTTTTCTCGAGGAAACAACCAAACAACAATTTTCCTGCATTTCAAATGCATCCTAAAGCACAGCAAATGCATCAGAAACGGTCTAGTTCTTATTGAAACCCTAACCCTAACCCTAGGTCTGGCACTTTGGGAACTCAAATACTGTATCAAAAACATGTCTACAAATACAGCGTTCGAAAAGTCACCCAAATCGCTCCCGACTAGTCAGAAACATTTAAAATAATGTTTCTAAGCAATTCAATGTATCTGCAGTGAATCTGTTGTTTAAATTTCCAATATTTTTCTTTTTCTCACTTTCTCCTGAAATGGCGCAGAAAATGAGCAAGTCTTGTGGCGTTTGTGGGACTGCATTACAATTACCACTACAGTGTGGCTAAAAGTATCATTGTTTTGGGCATTAAATGCAACAAGCAGGATAAATTCACATACAGAATGTGTGTTTTCAAACTTTTGATTTTTGACCCTTTTTGAGCGACAGCCGCGCGGCTTAAGAAAAATGGCAAAATACGGCCATATTTTTTTCTCGAGGAAACAACCAAACAACAATTTTCCTGCATTTCAAATGCATCCTAAAGCACAGCAAATGCATCAGAAACTGTCTAGTTCTTTTTGAAACCCTAACCCTAACCCTAGGTCGGGCACTTTGGGAACTCAAATACTGTATCGAAAACATGTCTACAAATACAGCGTTCAAAAAGTCACCCAAATCGCTCCCAACTAGTCAGAAACATTTAAAATAATGTTTCTAAGGAATTTAATGTATCTGCAGTGAATCTGTTATTTTAATTTCCAATATTTTTCTTTTTCTCACTTTCTCCTGAAATGGCGCAGAAAATGAACAAGTCTTGTGGCGTTTGTGGGACTGCATTACAATTACCACTACAGTGTGGATAAAAATATCATTGTTTTGGGCATTAAATGCAACAAGCAGGATAAATTCACATACAGAATGTGTGTTTTCAAACTTTTGATTTTTGACCCTTTTTGAGCGACAGCCGTGCGGCTTAAGAAAAATGGCAAAATACGGCCATATTTATTTCTCGAGGAAACAACCAAACAACAATTTTCCTGCATTTCAAATGCATCCTAAAGCACAGCAAATGTATTAGAAACGGTCTAGATCTTTTTGAAACCCTAACCCTAACCCTAGGTCGGGCACTTTGGGAACTCAAATACTGTATCAAAAACATGTCTTCAAATACAGCGTTTTAAAAGTCACCCAAATCACTCCCAACTAGTCAGAAACATTTAAAATAATGTTTCTAAGCAATTCAATGTATCTGCAGTGAATCTGTTGTTTAAATTTCCAATATTTTTCTTTTTCTCACTTTCTCCTGAAATGGCGCAGAAAATGAGCAAGTCTTGTGGCGTTTGTGGGACTGCATTACAATTACCACTATAGTGTGGCTAAAAGTATCATTGTTTTGGGCATTAAATGCAACAAGCAGGATAAATTCACATACAGAATGTGTGTTTTCAAACTTTTGATTTTTGACCCTTTTTGAGCGACAGCCGCGCGGCTTAAGAAAAATGGCAAAATACGGCCATATTTTTTTCTCGAGGAAACAACCAAACAACAATTTTCCTGCATTTCAAATGCATCCTAAAGCACAGCAAATGCATCAGAAACGGTCTAGATCTTTTTGAAACCCTAACCCTAACCCTAGGTCGGGCACTTTGGGAACTCAAATACTGTATCAAAAACATGTCTACAAATACAGCGTTCGAAAAGTCTCCCAAATCACTCCGAACTAGTCAGAAACATTTAAAATAATGTTTCTAAGCAATTCAATGTATCTGCAGTAAATCTGTTGTTTAAATTTCCAATAGTTTTCTTTTTCTCACTTTCTCCTGAAATGGCGCAGAAAATGAGCAAGTCTTGAGGCGTTTTTTGGACTGCATTACAATTACCACTACAGTGTGGCTAAAAGTATCATTGTTTTGGGCATTAAATGCAACAAGTAGGATAAATTCACATACAGAATGTCTGTTTTCAAAATTTGATTTTTGACCCTTTTTCAGCGACAGCCGCGCGGCTTAAGAAAAATGGCAAAATACGGCCATATTTTTTTCTCGAGGAAACAACCAAACAACAATTTTCCTGCATTTCAAATGCATCCTAAAGCACAGCAAATGCATCAGAAACGGTCTAGTTCTTATTGAAATCCTAACCCTAACCCTAGGTCGGGCACTTTGGGAACTCAAATACTGTATCAAAAACATGTCTACAAATACAGCGTTCGAAAAGTCACCCAAATCACTCCCAACTAGTCAGAAACATTTAAATTAATGTTTCTAAGCAATTCAATGTATCTGCAGTGAATCTGTTGTTTAAATTTCCAATATTTTTCTTTTTCTCACTTTCTCCTGAAATGGCGCAGAAAATGAGCAAGTCTTGTGGCGTTTGTGGGACTGCATTACAATTACCACTACAGTGTGGCTAAAAGTATCATTGTTTTGGGCATTAAATGCAACAAGCAGGATAAATTCACATACAGAATGTGTGTTTTCAAAATTTGATTTTTGACCCTTTTTGAGCGACAGCCGCACGGCTTAAGAAAAATGGTAAAATACGGCCATATTTTTTTCTCGAGGAAACAACCAAACAACAATTTTCCTGCATTTCAAATGCATCCTAAAGCTCAGCAAATGCATCAGAAACGGTCTAGTTCTTAATGAAACCCTAACCCTAACCCTAGGTCGGGCACTTTGGGAACTCAAATACTGTATCAAAAACATGTCTACAAATACAGCGTTCGAAAAGTCACCCAAATCGCTCCCAACTAGTCAGAAACATTTAAAATAATGTTTCTAAGCAATTCAATGTATCTACAGTGAATCTGTTGTTTAAATTTCCAATATTTTTCTTTTTCTCACTTTCTCCTGAAATGGCGCAGAAAATGAGAAAGTCTTGTGGCGTTTTTGGGACTGCATTACAATTACCACTACAGTGTGGCTAAAAGTATCATTGTTTTGGGCATTAAATGCAACAAGCAGGATAAATTCACATACAGAATGTGTGTTTTCAAACTTTTGATTTTTGACCCTTTTTGAGCGACAGCCGCGCGGCTTAAGAAAAATGGCAAAATACGGCCATATTTTTTTCTCGAGGAAACAACCAAACAACAATTTTCCTGCATTTCAAATGCATCCTAAAGCACAGCAAATGCATCAGAAACGGTCTAGTTCTTATTGAAACCCTAACCCTAACCCTAGGTCGGGCACTTAAGGAACTCAAATACTGTATCAAAAACATGTCGACAAATACAGCGTTCGAAAAGTCTCCCAAATCACTCCGAACTAGTCAGAAACATTTAAAATAATGTTTCTAAGCAATTCAATGTATCTGCAGTGAATCTGTTGTTTAAATTTCCAATATTTTTCTTTTTCTCACTTTCTCCTGAAATGGCGCAGAAAATGAGCAAGTCTTGTGGCGTTTGTGGGACTGCATTACAATTACCACTATAGTGTGGCTAAAAGTATCATTGTTTTGGGCATTAAATGCAACAAGCAGGATAAATTCACATACAGAATGTGTGTTTTCAAACTTTTGATTTTTGACCCTTTTTGAGCGACAGCCGCGCGGCTTAAGAAAAATGGCAAAATACGGCCATATTTTTTTCTCGAGGAAACAACCAAACAACAATTTTCCTGCATTTCAAATGCATCCTAAAGCACAGCAAATGCATCAGAAACGGTCTAGATCTTTTTGAAACCCTAACCCTAACCCTAGGTCGGGCACTTTGGGAACTCAAATACTGTATCAAAAACATGTCTACAAATACAGCGTTCGAAAAGTCTCCCAAATCACTCCGAACTAGTCAGAAACATTTAAAATAATGTTTCTAAGCAATTCAATGTATCTGCAGTAAATCTGTTGTTTAAATTTCCAATAGTTTTCTTTTTCTCACTTTCTCCTGAAATGGCGCAGAAAATGAGCAAGTCTTGAGGCGTTTTTTGGACTGCATTACAATTACCACTACAGTGTGGCTAAAAGTATCATTGTTTTGGGCATTAAATGCAACAAGCAGGATAAATTCACATACAGAATGTCTGTTTTCAAAATTTGATTTTTGACCCTTTTTCAGCGACAGCCGCGCGGCTTAAGAAAAATGGCAAAATACGGCCATATTTTTTTCTCGAGGAAACAACCAAACAACAATTTTCCTGCATTTCAAATGCATCCTAAAGCACAGCAAATGCATCAGAAACGGTCTAGTTCTTATTGAAACCCTAACCCTAACCCTAGGTCGGGCACTTTGGGAACTCAAATACTGTATCAAAAACATGTCTACAAATACAGCGTTCGAAAAGTCACCCAAATCGCTCCCAACTAGTCAGAAACATTTAAAATAATGTTTCTAAGCAATTCAATGTATCTGCAGTGAATCTGTTGTTTAAATTTCCAATATTTTCTTTTTCTCACTTTCTCCTGAAATGGCGCAGAAAATGAGCAAGTCTTGTGGCGTTTGTGGGACTGCATTACAATTACCACTACAGTGTGGCTAAAAGTATCATTGTTTTGGGCATTAAATGCAACAAGCAGGATAAATTCACATACAGAATGTGTGTTTTCAAACTTTTGATTTTTGACCCTTTTTGAGCGACAGCCGCGCGGCTTAAGAAAAATGGCAAAATACGGCCATATTTTTTTCTCGAGGAAACAACCAAACAACAATTTTCCTGCATTTCAAATGCATCCTAAAGCACAGCAAATGCATCAGAAACGGTCTAGTTCTTATTGAAACCCTAACCCTAACCCTAGGTCTGGCACTTTGGGAACTCAAATACTGTATCAAAAACATGTCTACAAATACAGCGTTCGAAAAGTCACCCAAATCGCTCCCGACTAGTCAGAAACATTTAAAATAATGTTTCTAAGCAATTCAATGTATCTGCAGTGAATCTGTTGTTTAAATTTCCAATATTTTTCTTTTTCTCACTTTCTCCTGAAATGGCGCAGAAAATGAGCAAGTCTTGTGGCGTTTGTGGGACTGCATTACAATTACCACTACAGTGTGGCTAAAAGTATCATTGTTTTGGGCATTAAATGCAACAAGCAGGATAAATTCACATACAGAATGTGTGTTTTCAAACTTTTGATTTTTGACCCTTTTTGAGCGACAGCCGCGCGGCTTAAGAAAAATGGCAAAATACGGCCATATTTTTTTCTCGAGGAAACAACCAAACAACAATTTTCCTGCATTTCAAATGCATCCTAAAGCACAGCAAATGCATCAGAAACTGTCTAGTTCTTTTTGAAACCCTAACCCTAACCCTAGGTCGGGCACTTTGGGAACTCAAATACTGTATCGAAAACATGTCTACAAATACAGCGTTCAAAAAGTCACCCAAATCGCTCCCAACTAGTCAGAAACATTTAAAATAATGTTTCTAAGGAATTTAATGTATCTGCAGTGAATCTGTTATTTTAATTTCCAATATTTTTCTTTTTCTCACTTTCTCCTGAAATGGCGCAGAAAATGAACAAGTCTTGTGGCGTTTGTGGGACTGCATTACAATTACCACTACAGTGTGGATAAAAATATCATTGTTTTGGGCATTAAATGCAACAAGCAGGATAAATTCACATACAGAATGTGTGTTTTCAAACTTTTGATTTTTGACCCTTTTTGAGCGACAGCCGTGCGGCTTAAGAAAAATGGCAAAATACGGCCATATTTATTTCTCGAGGAAACAACCAAACAACAATTTTCCTGCATTTCAAATGCATCCTAAAGCACAGCAAATGTATTAGAAACGGTCTAGATCTTTTTGAAACCCTAACCCTAACCCTAGGTCGGGCACTTTGGGAACTCAAATACTGTATCAAAAACATGTCTTCAAATACAGCGTTTTAAAAGTCACCCAAATCACTCCCAACTAGTCAGAAACATTTAAAATAATGTTTCTAAGCAATTCAATGTATCTGCAGTGAATCTGTTGTTTAAATTTCCAATATTTTTCTTTTTCTCACTTTCTCCTGAAATGGCGCAGAAAATGAGCAAGTCTTGTGGCGTTTGTGGGACTGCATTACAATTACCACTATAGTGTGGCTAAAAGTATCATTGTTTTGGGCATTAAATGCAACAAGCAGGATAAATTCACATACAGAATGTGTGTTTTCAAACTTTTGATTTTTGACCCTTTTTGAGCGACAGCCGCGCGGCTTAAGAAAAATGGCAAAATACGGCCATATTTTTTTCTCGAGGAAACAACCAAACAACAATTTTCCTGCATTTCAAATGCATCCTAAAGCACAGCAAATGCATCAGAAACGGTCTAGATCTTTTTGAAACCCTAACCCTAACCCTAGGTCGGGCACTTTGGGAACTCAAATACTGTATCAAAAACATGTCTACAAATACAGCGTTCGAAAAGTCTCCCAAATCACTCCGAACTAGTCAGAAACATTTAAAATAATGTTTCTAAGCAATTCAATGTATCTGCAGTAAATCTGTTGTTTAAATTTCCAATAGTTTTCTTTTTCTCACTTTCTCCTGAAATGGCGCAGAAAATGAGCAAGTCTTGAGGCGTTTTTTGGACTGCATTACAATTACCACTACAGTGTGGCTAAAAGTATCATTGTTTTGGGCATTAAATGCAACAAGTAGGATAAATTCACATACAGAATGTCTGTTTTCAAAATTTGATTTTTGACCCTTTTTCAGCGACAGCCGCGCGGCTTAAGAAAAATGGCAAAATACGGCCATATTTTTTTCTCGAGGAAACAACCAAACAACAATTTTCCTGCATTTCAAATGCATCCTAAAGCACAGCAAATGCATCAGAAACGGTCTAGTTCTTATTGAAATCCTAACCCTAACCCTAGGTCGGGCACTTTGGGAACTCAAATACTGTATCAAAAACATGTCTACAAATACAGCGTTCGAAAAGTCACCCAAATCACTCCCAACTAGTCAGAAACATTTAAATTAATGTTTCTAAGCAATTCAATGTATCTGCAGTGAATCTGTTGTTTAAATTTCCAATATTTTTCTTTTTCTCACTTTCTCCTGAAATGGCGCAGAAAATGAGCAAGTCTTGTGGCGTTTGTGGGACTGCATTACAATTACCACTACAGTGTGGCTAAAAGTATCATTGTTTTGGGCATTAAATGCAACAAGCAGGATAAATTCACATACAGAATGTGTGTTTTCAAAATTTGATTTTTGACCCTTTTTGAGCGACAGCCGCACGGCTTAAGAAAAATGGTAAAATACGGCCATATTTTTTTCTCGAGGAAACAACCAAACAACAATTTTCCTGCATTTCAAATGCATCCTAAAGCTCAGCAAATGCATCAGAAACGGTCTAGTTCTTAATGAAACCCTAACCCTAACCCTAGGTCGGGCACTTTGGGAACTCAAATACTGTATCAAAAACATGTCTACAAATACAGCGTTCGAAAAGTCACCCAAATCGCTCCCAACTAGTCAGAAACATTTAAAATAATGTTTCTAAGCAATTCAATGTATCTACAGTGAATCTGTTGTTTAAATTTCCAATATTTTTCTTTTTCTCACTTTCTCCTGAAATGGCGCAGAAAATGAGAAAGTCTTGTGGCGTTTTTGGGACTGCATTACAATTACCACTACAGTGTGGCTAAAAGTATCATTGTTTTGGGCATTAAATGCAACAAGCAGGATAAATTCACATACAGAATGTGTGTTTTCAAACTTTTGATTTTTGACCCTTTTTGAGCGACAGCCGCGCGGCTTAAGAAAAATGGCAAAATACGGCCATATTTTTTTCTCGAGGAAACAACCAAACAACAATTTTCCTGCATTTCAAATGCATCCTAAAGCACAGCAAATGCATCAGAAACGGTCTAGTTCTTATTGAAACCCTAACCCTAACCCTAGGTCGGGCACTTAAGGAACTCAAATACTGTATCAAAAACATGTCGACAAATACAGCGTTCGAAAAGTCTCCCAAATCACTCCGAACTAGTCAGAAACATTTAAAATAATGTTTCTAAGCAATTCAATGTATCTGCAGTGAATCTGTTGTTTAAATTTCCAATATTTTTCTTTTTCTCACTTTCTCCTGAAATGGCGCAGAAAATGAGCAAGTCTTGTGGCGTTTGTGGGACTGCATTACAATTACCACTATAGTGTGGCTAAAAGTATCATTGTTTTGGGCATTAAATGCAACAAGCAGGATAAATTCACATACAGAATGTGTGTTTTCAAACTTTTGATTTTTGACCCTTTTTGAGCGACAGCCGCGCGGCTTAAGAAAAATGGCAAAATACGGCCATATTTTTTTCTCGAGGAAACAACCAAACAACAATTTTCCTGCATTTCAAATGCATCCTAAAGCACAGCAAATGCATCAGAAACGGTCTAGATCTTTTTGAAACCCTAACCCTAACCCTAGGTCGGGCACTTTGGGAACTCAAATACTGTATCAAAAACATGTCTACAAATACAGCGTTCGAAAAGTCTCCCAAATCACTCCGAACTAGTCAGAAACATTTAAAATAATGTTTCTAAGCAATTCAATGTATCTGCAGTAAATCTGTTGTTTAAATTTCCAATAGTTTTCTTTTTCTCACTTTCTCCTGAAATGGCGCAGAAAATGAGCAAGTCTTGAGGCGTTTTTTGGACTGCATTACAATTACCACTACAGTGTGGGTAAAAGTATCATTGTTTTGGGCATTAAATGCAACAAGCAGGATAAATTCACATACAGAATGTCTGTTTTCAAAATTTGATTTTTGACCCTTTTTCAGCGACAGCCGCGCGGCTTAAGAAAAATGGCAAAATACGGCCATATTTTTTTCTCGAGGAAACAACCAAACAACAATTTTCCTGCATTTCAAATGCATCCTAAAGCACAGCAAATGCATCAGAAACGGTCTAGTTCTTATTGAAATCCTAACCCTAACCCTAGGTCGGGCACTTTGGGAACTCAAATACTGTATCAAAAACATGTCTACAAATACAGCGTTCGAAAAGTCACCCAAATCACTCCCAACTAGTCAGAAACATTTAAATTAATGTTTCTAAGCAATTCAATGTATCTGCAGTGAATCTGTTGTTTAAATTTCCAATATTTTTCTTTTTCTCACTTTCTCCTGAAATGGCGCAGAAAATGAGCAAGTCTTGTGGCGTTTGTGGGACTGCATTACAATTACCACTACAGTGTGGCTAAAAGTATCATTGTTTTGGGCATTAAATGCAACAAGCAGGATAAATTCACATACAGAATGTGTGTTTTCAAAATTTGATTTTTGACCCTTTTTGAGCGACAGCCGCACGGCTTAAGAAAAATGGTAAAATACGGCCATATTTTTTTCTCGAGGAAACAACCAAACAACAATTTTCCTGCATTTCAAATGCATCCTAAAGCTCAGCAAATGCATCAGAAACGGTCTAGTTCTTAATGAAACCCTAACCCTAACCCTAGGTCGGGCACTTTGGGAACTCAAATACTGTATCAAAAACATGTCTACAAATACAGCGTTCGAAAAGTCACCCAAATCGCTCCCAACTAGTCAGAAACATTTAAAATAATGTTTCTAAGCAATTCAATGTATCTACAGTGAATCTGTTGTTTAAATTTCCAATATTTTTCTTTTTCTCACTTTCTCCTGAAATGGCGCAGAAAATGAGAAAGTCTTGTGGCGTTTTTGGGACTGCATTACAATTACCACTACAGTGTGGCTAAAAGTATCATTGTTTTGGGCATTAAATGCAACAAGCAGGATAAATTCACATACAGAATGTGTGTTTTCAAACTTTTGATTTTTGACCCTTTTTGAGCGACAGCCGCGCGGCTTAAGAAAAATGGCAAAATACGGCCATATTTTTTTCTCGAGGAAACAACCAAACAACAATTTTCCTGCATTTCAAATGCATCCTAAAGCACAGCAAATGCATCAGAAACGGTCTAGTTCTTATTGAAACCCTAACCCTAACCCTAGGTCGGGCACTTAAGGAACTCAAATACTGTATCAAAAACATGTCGACAAATACAGCGTTCGAAAAGTCTCCCAAATCACTCCGAACTAGTCAGAAACATTTAAAATAATGTTTCTAAGCAATTCAATGTATCTGCAGTGAATCTGTTGTTTAAATTTCCAATATTTTTCTTTTTCTCACTTTCTCCTGAAATGGCGCAGAAAATGAGCAAGTCTTGTGGCGTTTGTGGGACTGCATTACAATTACCACTATAGTGTGGCTAAAAGTATCATTGTTTTGGGCATTAAATGCAACAAGCAGGATAAATTCACATACAGAATGTGTGTTTTCAAACTTTTGATTTTTGACCCTTTTTGAGCGACAGCCGCGCGGCTTAAGAAAAATGGCAAAATACGGCCATATTTTTTTCTCGAGGAAACAACCAAACAACAATTTTCCTGCATTTCAAATGCATCCTAAAGCACAGCAAATGCATCAGAAATGGTCTAGATCTTTTTGAAACCCTAACCCTAACCCTAGGTCGGGCACTTTGGGAACTCAAATACTGTATCAAAAACATGTCTACAAATACAGCGTTCGAAAAGTCTCCCAAATCACTCCGAACTAGTCAGAAACATTTAAAATAATGTTTCTAAGCAATTCAATGTATCTGCAGTAAATCTGTTGTTTAAATTTCCAATAGTTTTCTTTTTCTCACTTTCTCCTGAAATGGCGCAGAAAATGAGCAAGTCTTGAGGCGTTTTTTGGACTGCATTACAATTACCACTACAGTGTGGCTAAAAGTATCATTGTTTTGGGCATTAAATGCAACAAGCAGGATAAATTCACATACAGAATGTCTGTTTTCAAAATTTGATTTTTGACCCTTTTTCAGCGACAGCCGCGCGGCTTAAGAAAAATGGCAAAATACGGCCATATTTTTTTCTCGAGGAAACAACCAAACAACAATTTTCCTGCATTTCAAATGCATCCTAAAGCACAGCAAATGCATCAGAAACGGTCTAGTTCTTATTGAAACCCTAACCCTAACCCTAGGTCGGGCACTTTGGGAACTCAAATACTGTATCAAAAACATGTCTACAAATACAGCGTTCGAAAAGTCACCCAAATCGCTCCCAACTAGTCAGAAACATTTAAAATAATGTTTCTAAGCAATTCAATGTATCTGCAGTGAATCTGTTGTTTAAATTTCCAATATTTTCTTTTTCTCACTTTCTCCTGAAATGGCGCAGAAAATGAGCAAGTCTTGTGGCGTTTGTGGGACTGCATTACAATTACCACTACAGTGTGGCTAAAAGTATCATTGTTTTGGGCATTAAATGCAACAAGCAGGATAAATTCACATACAGAATGTCTGTTTTCAAAATTTGATTTTTGACCCTTTTTCAGCGACAGCCGCGCGGCTTAAGAAAAATGGCAAAATACGGCCATATTTTTTTCTCGAGGAAACAACCAAACAACAATTTTCCTTCATTTCAAATGCATCCTAAAGCTCAGCTAATGCATCAGAAACGGTCTAGTTCTTAATGAAACCCTAACCCTAACCCTAGGTCGGGCACTTTGGGAACTCAAATACTGTATCAAAAACATGTCTACAAATACAGCGTTCGAAAAGTTTCCCAAATCACTCCGAACTAGTCAGAAACATTTAAAATAATGTTTCTAAGCAATTCAATGTATCTGCAGTAAATCTGTTGTTTAAATTTCCAATAGTTTTCTTTTTCTCACTTTCTCCTGAAATGGCGCAGAAAATGAGCAAGTCTTGTGGCATTTGTGGGACTGCATTACAATTACCACTACAGTGTGGCTAAAAGTATCATTGTATTGGGCATTAAATGCAACAAGCAGGATAAATTCACATACAGAATGTCTGTTTTCAAAATTTGATTTTTGACCCTTTTTCAGCGACAGCCTCGCGGCTTAAGAAAAATGGCAAAATACGGCCATATTTTTTTCTCGAGGAAACAACCAAACAACAATTTTCCTGCATTTCAAATGCATCCTAAAGCACAGCAAATGCATCAGAAACGGTCTAGTTCTTATTGAAATCCTAACCCTAACCATAGGTCGGGCACTTTGGGAACTCAAATACTGTATCAAAAACATGTCTACAAATACAGCGTTCGAAAAGTCACCCAAATCGCTCCCAACTAGTCAGAAACATTTAAATTAATGTTTCTAAGCAATTCAATGTATCTGCAGTGAATCTGTTGTTTAAATTTCCAATATTTTTCTTTTTCTCACTTTCTCCTGAAATGGCGCAGAAAATGAACAAGTCTTGTGGCGTTTTTGGGACTGCATTACAATTACCACTACAGTGTGGCTAAAAGTATCATTGTTTTGGGCATTAAATGCAACAAGCAGGATAAATTCACATACAGAATGTCTGTTTTCAAAATTTGATTTTTGACCCTTTTTCAGCGACAGCCGCGCGGCTTAAGAAAAATGGCAAAATACGGCCATATTTTTTTCTCGAGGAAACAACCAAACAACAATTTTCCTGCATTTCAAATGCATCCTAAAGCACAGCAAATGCATCAGAAACGGTCTAGTTCTTATTGAAACCCTAACCCTAACCCTAGGTCGGGCACTTTGGGAACTCAAATACTGTATCAAAAACATGTCTACAAATACAGCATTCGAAAAGTCACCCAAATCGCTCCCAACTAGTCAGAAACATTTAAAATAATGTTTCTAAGCAATTCAATGTATCTGCAGTGAATCTGTTGTTTAAATTTCCAATATTTTTCTTTTTCTCACTTTCTCCTGAAATGGCGCAGAAAATGAACAAGTCTTGTGGCGTTTGTGGGACTGCATTACAATTACCACTACAGTGCGGCTAAAAGTATAATTGTTTTGGGCATTAAATGCAACAAGCAGGATAAATTCACATACAGAATGTGTGTTTTCAAACTTTTGATTTTTGACCCTTTTTGAGCGACAGCCGCGCGGCTTAAGAAAAATGGCAAAATACGGCCATATTTTTTTCTCGAGGAAACAACCAAACAACAATTTTCCTGCATTTCAAATGCATCCTAAAGCACAGCAAATGCATCAGAAACGGTCTAGTTCTTATTGAAACCCTAACCCTAACCCTAGGTCTGGCACTTTGGGAACTCAAATACTGTATCAAAAACATGTCTACAAATACAGCGTTCGAAAAGTCACCCAAATCGCTCCCAACTAGTCAGAAACATTTAAAATAATGTTTCTAAGCAATTCAATGTATCTGCAGTGAATCTGTTGTTTAAATTTCCAATATTTTTCTTTTTCTCACTTTCTCCTGAAATGGCGCAGAAAATGAGCAAGTCTTGTGGCGTTTGTGGGACTGCATTACAATTACCACTACAGTGTGGCTAAAAGTATCATTGTTTTGGGCATTAAATGCAACAAGCAGGATAAATTCACATACAGAATGTCTGTTTTCAAAATTTGATTTTTGACCCTTTTTCAGCGACAGCCGCGCGGCTTAAGAAAAATGGCAAAATACGGCCATATTTTTTTCTCGAGGAAACAACCAAACAACAATTTTCCTGCATTTCAAATGCATCCTAAAGCATAGCAAATGCATCAGAAACGGTCTAGTTCTTATTGAAACCCTAACCCTAACCCTAGGTCGGGCACTTTGGGAACTCAAATACTGTATCAAAAACATGTCTACAAATACAGCGTTCGAAAAGTCACCCAAATCGCTCCCAACTAGTCAGAAACATTTAAAATAATGTTTCTAAGCAATTCAATGTATCTGCAGTGAATCTGTTGTTTAAATTTCCAATATTTTCTTTTTCTCACTTTCTCCTGAAATGGCGCAGAAAATGAGCAAGTCTTGTGGCGTTTGTGGGACTGCATTACAATTACCACTACAGTGTGGCTAAAAGTATCATTGTTTTGGGCATTAAATGCAACAAGCAGGATAAATTCACATACAGAATGTCTGTTTTCAAAATTTGATTTTTGACCCTTTTTCAGCGACAGCCGCGCGGCTTAAGAAAAATGGCAAAATACGGCCATATTTTTTTCTCGAGGAAACAACCAAACAACAATTTTCCTTCATTTCAAATGCATCCTAAAGCTCAGCTAATGCATCAGAAACGGTCTAGTTCTTAATGAAACCCTAACCCTAACCCTAGGTCGGGCACTTTGGGAACTCAAATACTGTATCAAAAACATGTCTACAAATACAGCGTTCGAAAAGTTTCCCAAATCACTCCGAACTAGTCAGAAACATTTAAAATAATGTTTCTAAGCAATTCAATGTATCTGCAGTAAATCTGTTGTTTAAATTTCCAATAGTTTTCTTTTTCTCACTTTCTCCTGAAATGGCGCAGAAAATGAGCAAGTCTTGTGGCGTTTGTGGGACTGCATTACAATTACCACTACAGTGTGGCTAAAAGTATCATTGTATTGGGCATTAAATGCAACAAGCAGGATAAATTCACATACAGAATGTCTGTTTTCAAAATTTGATTTTTGACCCTTTTTCAGCGACAGCCTCGCGGCTTAAGAAAAATGGCAAAATACGGCCATATTTTTTTCTCGAGGAAACAACCAAACAACAATTTTCCTGTATTTCAAATGCATCCTAAAGCACAGCAAATGCATCAGAAACGGTCTAGTTCTTATTGAAATCCTAACCCTAACCATAGGTCGGGCACTTTGGGAACTCAAATACTGTATCAAAAACATGTCTACAAATACAGCGTTCGAAAAGTCACCCAAATCGCTCCCAACTAGTCAGAAACATTTAAATTAATGTTTCTAAGCAATTCAATGTATCTGCAGTGAATCTGTTGTTTAAATTTCCAATATTTTTCTTTTTCTCACTTTCTCCTGAAATGGCGCAGAAAATGAACAAGTCTTGTGGCGTTTTTGGGACTGCATTACAATTACCACTACAGTGTGGCTAAAAGTATCATTGTTTTGGGCATTAAATGCAACAAGCAGGATAAATTCACATACAGAATGTGTGTTTTCAAACTGTTGATTTTTGACCCTTCTTGAGCGACAGCCGCACGGCTTAAGAAAAATGGCAAAATACGGCCATATTTTTTTCTCGAGGAAACAACCAAACAACAATTTTCCTGCATTTCAAATGCATCCTAAAGCACAGCAAATGCATCAGAAACGGTCTAGTTCTTATTGAAATCCTAACCCTAACCCTAGGTCGGGAACTTTGGGAACTCAAATACTGTATCAAAAACATGTCTACAAATACAGCGTTCGAAAAGTCACCCAAATCGCTCCCAACTAGTCAGAAACATTTAAATTAATGTTTCTAAGCAATTCAATGTATCTGCAGTGAATCTGTTGTTTAAATTTCCAATATTTTTCTTTTTCTCACTTTCTCCTGAAATGGCGCAGAAAATGAGCAAGTCTTGTGGCGTTTGTGGGACTGCATTACAATTACCACTACACTGTGGCTAAAAGTATCATTGTTTTGTGCATTAAATGCAACAAGCAGGATAAATTCACATACAGAATGTGTGTTTTCAAAATTTGATTTTTGACCCTTTTTGAGCGACAGCCGCACGGCTTAAGAAAAATGGCAAAATACGGCCATATTTTTTTCTCGAGGAAACAACCAAACAACAATTTTCCTGCATTTCAAATGCATCCTAAAGCTCAGCAAATGCATCAGAAACGGTCTAGTTCTTAATGAAACCCTAACCCTAACCCTAGGTCGGGCACTTTGGGAACTCAAATACTGTATCAAAAACATGTCTACAAATACAGCGTTCGAAAAGTCACCCAAATCGCTCCCAACTAGTCAGAAACATTTAAAATAATGTTTCTAAGCAATTCAATGTATCTACAGTGAATCTGTTGTTTAAATTTCCAATATTTTTCTTTTTCTCACTTTCTCCTGAAATGGCGCAGAAAATGAGAAAGTCTTGTGGCGTTTTTGGGACTGCATTACAATTACCACTACAGTGTGGCTAAAAGTATCATTGTTTTGGGCATTAAATGCAACAAGCAGGATAAATTCACATACAGAATGTGTGTTTTCAAACTTTTGATTTTTGACCCTTTTTGAGCGACAGCCGCGCGGCTTAAGAAAAATGGCAAAATACGGCCATATTTTTTTCTCGAGGAAACAACCAAACAACAATTTTCCTGCATTTCAAATGCATCCTAAAGCACAGCAAATGCATCAGAAACGGTCTAGTTCTTATTGAAACCCTAACCCTAACCCTAGGTCGGGCACTTTGGGAACTCAAATACTGTATCAAAAACATGTCGACAAATACAGCGTTCGAAAAGTCTCCCAAATCACTCCGAACTCGTCAGAAACATTTAAAATAATGTTTCTAAGCAATTCAATGTATCTGCAGTAAATCTGTTGTTTAAATTTCCAATAGTTTTCTTTTTCTCACTTTCTCCTGAAATGGCGCAGAAAATGAACAAGTCTTGTGGCGTTTTTGGGACTGCATTACAATTACCACTACAGTGTGGCTAAAAGTATCATTGTTTTGGGCATTAAATGCAACAAGCAGGATAAATTCACATACAGAATGTCTGTTTTCAAAATTTGATTTTTGACCCTTTTTCAGCGACAGCCGCGCGGCTTAAGAAAAATGGCAAAATACGGCCATATTTTTTTCTCGAGGAAACAACCAAACAACAATTTTCCTGCATTTCAAATGCATCCTAAAGCACAGCAAATGCATCAGAAACGGTCTAGTTCTTATTGAAACCCTAACCCTAACCCTAGGTCGGGCACTTTGGGAACTCAAATACTGTATCAAAAACATGTCTACAAATACAGCGTTCGAAAAGTCACCCAAATCGCTCCCAACTAGTCAGAAACATTTAAAATAATGTTTCTAAGCAATTCAATGTATCTGCAGTGAATCTGTTGTTTAAATTTCCAATATTTTTCTTTTTCTCACTTTCTCCTGAAATGGAGCAGAAAATGAGCAAGTCTTGTGGCGTTTGTGGGACTGCATTACAATTACCACTACAGTGCGGCTAAAAGTATAATTGTTTTGGGCATTAAATGCAACAAGCAGGATAAATTCACATACAGAATGTGTGTTTTCAAACTTTTGATTTTTGACCCTTTTTGAGCGACAGCCGCGCGGCTAAAGAAAAATGGCAAAATACGGCCATATTTTTTTCTCGAGGAAACAACCAAACAACAATTTTCCTGCATTTCAAATGCATCCTAAAGCACAGCAAATGCATCAGAAACGGTCTAGTTCTTATTGAAACCCTAACCCTAACCCTAGGTCGGGCACTTTGGGAACTCAAATACTGTATCAAAAACATGTCTACAAATACAGCGTTCGAAAAGTCACCCAAATCGCTCCCAACTAGTCAGAAACATTTAAATTAATGTTTCTAAGCAATTCAATGTATCTGCAGTGAATCTGTTGTTTAAATTTCCAATATTTTTCTTTTTCTCACTTTCTCCTGAAATGGCGCAGAAAATGAGCAAGTCTTGTGGCGTTTGTGGGACTGCATTACAATTACCACTACAGTGTGGCTAAAAGTATCATTGTTTTGGGCATTAAATGCAACAAGCAGGATAAATTCACATACAGAATGTCTGTTTTCAAAATTTGATTTTTGACCCTTTTTCAGCGACAGCCGCGCGGCTTAAGAAAAATGGCAAAATACGGCCATATTTTTTTCTCGAGGAAACAACCAAACAACAATTTTCCTGCATTTCAAATGCATCCTAAAGCACAGCAAATGCATCAGAAACGGTCTAGTTCTTTTTGAAACCCTAACCCTAACCCTAGGTCGGGCACTTTGGGAACTCAAATACTGTATCAAAAACATGTCGACAAATACAGCGTTCGAAAAGTCTCCCAAATCACTCCGAACTAGTCAGAAACATTTAAAATAATGTTTCTAAGCAATTCAATGTATCTGCAGTAAATCTGTTGTTTAAATTTCCAATAGTTTTCTTTTTCTCACTTTCTCCTGAAATGGCGCAGAAAATGAGCAAGTCTTGTGGCGTTTTTGGGACTGCATTACAATTACCACTACAGTGTGGCTAAAAGTATCATTGTTTTGTGCATTAAATGCAACAAGCAGGATAAATTCACATACAGAATGTGTGTTTTCAAACTTTTGATTTTTGACCCTTTTTGAGCGACAGCCGCGCGGCTTAAGAAAAATGGCAAAATACGGCCATATTTTTTTCTCGAGGAAACAACCAAACAACAATTTTCCTGCATTTCAAATGCATCCTAAAGCACAGCAAATGCATCAGAAACGGTCTAGTTCTTTTTGAAACCTTAACCCTAACCCTAGGTCGGGCACTTTGGGAACTCAAATACTGTATCAAAAACATGTCTACAAATACAGCGTTCGAAAAGTCACCCAAATCGCTCCCAACTAGTCAGAAACATTTAAAATAATGTTTCTAAGCAATTCAATGTATCTGCAGTGAATCTGTTGTTTAAATTTCCAATATTTTTCTTTTTCTCACTTTCTCCTGAAATGGCGCAGAAAATGAGCAAGTCTTGTGGCGTTTGTGGGACTGCATTACAATTACCACTACAGTGTGGCTAAAAGTATCATTGTTTTGGGCATTAAATGCAACAAGCAGGATAAATTCACATACAGAATGTGTGTTTTCAAACTTTTGATTTTTGACCCTTTTTGAGCGACAGCCGCGCGGCTTAAGAAAAATGGCAAAATACGGCCATATTTTTTTCTCGAGGAAACAACCAAACAACAATTTTCCTGCATTTCAAATGCATCCTAAAGCACAGCAAATGCATCAGAAACAGTCTAGTTCTTATTGAAACCCTAACCCTAACCCTAGGTCGGGCACTTTGGGAACTCAAATACTGTATCAAAAACATGTCTACATATACAGCGTTCGAAAAGTCACCCAAATCGCTCCCAACTAGTCAGAAACATTTAAATTAATGTTTCTAAGCAATTCAATGTATCTGCAGTGAATCTGTTGTTTAAATTTCCAATATTTTTCTTTTTCTCACTTTCTCCTGAAATGGCGCAGAAAATGAGCAAGTCTTGTGGCGTTTGTGGGACTGCATTACAATTACCACTACAGTGTGGCTAAAAGTATCATTGTTTTGGGCATTAAATGCAACAAGCAGGATAAATTCACATACAGAATGTGTGTTTTCAAAATTTGATTTTTGACCCTTTTTGAGCGACAGCCGCACGGCTTAAGAAAAATGGCAAAATACGGCCATATTTTTTTCTCGAGGAAACAACCAAACAACAATTTTCCTGCATTTCAAATGCATCCTAAAGCTCAGCAAATGCATCAGAAACGGTCTAGTTCTTAATGAAACCCTAACCCTAACCCTAGGTCGGGCACTTTGGGAACTCAAATACTGTATCAAAAACATGTCTACAAATACAGCGTTCGAAAAGTCTCCCACATCACTCCGAACTAGTCAGAAACATTTAAAATAATGTTTCTAAGCAATTCAATGTATCTGCAGTAAATCTGTTGTTTAAATTTCCAATATTTTTCTTTTTCTCACTTTCTCCTGAAATGGCGCAGAAAATGAGCAAGTCTTGTGGCGTTTGTGGGACTGCATTACAATTACCACTATAGTGTGGCTAAAAGTATCATTGTTTTGGGCATTAAATGCAACAAGCAGGATAAATTCACATACAGAATGTGTGTTTTCAAACTTTTGATTTTTGACCCTTTTTGAGCGACAGCCGCGCGGCTTAAGAAAAATGGCAAAATACGGCCATATTTTTTTCTCGAGGAAACAACCAAACAACAATTTTCCTGCATTTCAAATGCATCCTAAAGCACAGCAAATGCATCAGAAACGGTCTAGATCTTTTTGAAACCCTAACCCTAACCCTAGGTCGGGCACTTTGGGAACTCAAATACTGTATCAAAAACATGTCTACAAATACAGCGTTCGAAAAGTCTCCCAAATAACTCCGAACTAGTCAGAAACATTTAAAATAATGTTTCTAAGCAATTCAATGTATCTGCAGTAAATCTGTTGTTTAAATTTCCAATAGTTTTCTTTTTCTCACTTTCTCCTGAAATGGCGCAGAAAATGAGCAAGTCTTGAGGCGTTTTTTGGACTGCATTACAATTACCACTACAGTGTGGGTAAAAGTATCATTGTTTTGGGCATTAAATGCAACAAGCAGGATAAATTCACATACAGAATGTCTGTTTTCAAAATTTGATTTTTGACCCTTTTTCAGCGACAGCCGCGCGGCTTAAGAAAAATGGCAAAATACGGCCATATTTTTTTCTCGAGGAAACAACCAAACAACAATTTTCCTGCATTTCAAATGCATCCTAAAGCTCAGCAAATGCATCAGAAACGGTCTAGTTCTTAATGAAACCCTAACCCTAACCCTAGGTCGGGCACTTTGGGAACTCAAATACTGTATCAAAAACATGTCTACAAATACAGCGTTCGAAAAGTCTCCCAAATCACTCCGAACTAGTCAGAAACATTTAAAATAATGTTTCTAAGCAATTCAATGTATCTGCAGTAAATCTGTTGTTTAAATTTCCAATAGTTTTCTTTTTCTCACTTTCTCCTGAAATGGCGCAGAAAATGAGCAAGTCTTGTGGCGTTTGTGGGACTGCATTACAATTACCACTACAGTGTGGCTAAAAGTATCATTGTATTGGGCATTAAATGCAACAAGCAGGATAAATTCACATACAGAATGTCTGTTTTCAAAATTTGATTTTTGACCCTTTTTCAGCGACAGCCTCGCGGCTTAAGAAAAATGGCAAAATACGGCCATATTTTTTTCTCGAGGAAACAACCAAACAACAATTTTCCTGCATTTCAAATGCATCCTAAAGCACAGCAAATGCATCAGAAACGGTCTAGTTCTTATTGAAATCCTAACCCTAACCCTAGGTCGGGCACTTTGGGAACTCAAATACTGTATCAAAAACATGTCTACAAATACAGCGTTCGAAAAGTCACCCAAATCACTCCCAACTAGTCAGAAACATTTAAATTAATGTTTCTAAGCAATTCAATGTATCTGCAGTGAATCTGTTGTTTAAATTTCCAATATTTTTCTTTTTCTCACTTTCTCCTGAAATGGCGCAGAAAATGAGCAAGTCTTGTGGCGTTTGTGGGACTGCATTACAATTACCACTACAGTGTGGCTAAAAGTATCATTGTTTTGGGCATTAAATGCAACAAGCAGGATAAATTCACATACAGAATGTGTGTTTTCAAAATTTGATTTTTGACCCTTTTTGAGCGACAGCCGCACGGCTTAAGAAAAATGGCAAAATATGGCCATATTTTTTTCTCGAGGAAACAACCAAACAACAATTTTCCTGCATTTCAAATGCATCCTAAAGCTCAGCAAATGCATCAGAAACGGTCTAGTTCTTATTGAAACCCTAACCCTAACCCTAGGTCGGGCACTTTGGGAACTCAAATACTGTATCAAAAACATGTCTACAAATACAGCGTTCGAAAAGTCACCCAAATCGCTCCCAACTAGTCAGAAACATTTAAAATAATGTTTCTAAGCAATTCAATGTATCTACAGTGAATCTGTTGTTTAAATTTCCAATATTTTTCTTTTTCTCACTTTCTCCTGAAATGGCGCAGAAAATGAGAAAGTCTTGTGGCGTTTTTGGGACTGCATTACAATTACCACTACAGTGTGGCTAAAAGTATCATTGTTTTGGGCATTAAATGCAACAAGCAGGATAAATTCACATACAGAATGTGTGTTTTCAAACTTTTGATTTTTGACCCTTTTTGAGCGACAGCCGCGCGGCTTAAGAAAAATGGCAAAATACGGCCATATTTTTTTCTCGAGGAAACAACCAAACAACAATTTTCCTGCATTTCAAATGCATCCTAAAGCACAGCAAATGCATCAGAAACGGTCTAGTTCTTATTGAAACCCTAACCCTAACCCTAGGTCGGGCACTTTGGGAACTCAAATACTGTATCAAAAACATGTCGACAAATACAGCGTTCGAAAAGTCTCCCAAATCACTCCGAACTAGTCAGAAACATTTAAAATAATGTTTCTAAGCAATTCAATGTATCTGCAGTAAATCTGTTGTTTAAATTTCCAATAGTTTTCTTTTTCTCACTTTCTCCTGAAATGGCGCAGAAAATGAACAAGTCTTGTGGCGTTTTTGGGACTGCATTACAATTACCACTACAGTGTGGGTAAAAGTATCATTGTTTTGGGCATTAAATGCAACAAGCAGGATAAATTCACATACAGAATGTCTGTTTTCAAAATTTGATTTTTGACCCTTTTTCAGCGACAGCCGCGCGGCTTAAGAAAAATGGCAAAATACGGCCATATTTTTTTCTCGAGGAAACAACCAAACAACAATTTTCCTGCATTTCAAATGCATACTAAAGCTCAGCAAATGCATCAGAAACGGTCTAGTTCTTAATGAAACCCTAACCCTAACCCTAGGTCGGGCACTTTGGGAACTCAAATACTGTATCAAAAACATGTCTACAAATACAGCGTTCGAAAAGTCTCCCAAATCACTCCGAACTAGTCAGAAACATTTAAAATAATGTTTCTAAGCAATTCAATGTATCTGCAGTAAATCTGTTGTTTAAATTTCCAATAGTTTTCTTTTTCTCACTTTCTCCTGAAATGGCGCAGAAAATGAGCAAGTCTTGTGGCGTTTGTGGGACTGCATTACAATTACCACTACAGTGTGGCTAAAAGTATCATTGTATTGGGCATTAAATGCAACAAGCAGGATAAATTCACATACAGAATGTCTGTTTTCAAAATTTGATTTTTGACCCTTTTTCAGCGACAGCCTCGCGGCTTAAGAAAAATGGCAAAATACGGCCATATTTTTTTCTCGAGGAAACAACCAAACAACAATTTTCCTGCATTTCAAATGCATCCTAAAGCACAGCAAATGCATCAGAAACGGTCTAGTTCTTATTGAAATCCTAACCCTAACCCTAGGTCGGGCACTTTGGGAACTCAAATACTGTATCAAAAACATGTCTACAAATACAGCGTTCGAAAAGTCACCCAAATCACTCCCAACTAGTCAGAAACATTTAAATTAATGTTTCTAAGCAATTCAATGTATCTGCAGTGAATCTGTTGTTTAAATTTCCAATATTTTTCTTTTTCTCACTTTCTCCTGAAATGGCGCAGAAAATGAGCAAGTCTTGTGGCGTTTGTGGGACTGCATTACAATTACCACTACAGTGTGGCTAAAAGTATCATTGTTTTGGGCATTAAATGCAACAAGCAGGATAAATTCACATACAGAATGTGTGTTTTCAAAATTTGATTTTTGACCCTTTTTGAGCGACAGCTGCACGGCTTAAGAAAAATGGCAAAATATGGCCATATTTTTTTCTCGAGGAAACAACCAAACAACAATTTTCCTGCATTTCAAATGCATCCTAAAGCTCAGCAAATGCATCAGAAACGGTCTAGTTCTTATTGAAACCCTAACCCTAACCCTAGGTCGGGCACTTTGGGAACTCAAATACTGTATCAAAAACATGTCTACAAATACAGCGTTCGAAAAGTCACTCAAATCGCTCCCAACTAGTCAGAAACATTTAAAATAATGTTTCTAAGCAATTCAATGTATCTACAGTGAATCTGTTGTTTAAATTTCCAATATTTTTCTTTTTCTCACTTTCTCCTGAAATGGCGCAGAAAATGAGAAAGTCTTGTGGCGTTTTTGGGACTGCATTACAATTACCACTACAGTGTGGCTAAAAGTATCATTGTTTTGGGCATTAAATGCAACAAGCAGGATAAATTCACATACAGAATGTGTGTTTTCAAACTTTTGATTTTTGACCCTTTTTGAGCGACAGCCGCGCGGCTTAAGAAAAATGGCAAAATACGGCCATATTTTTTTCTCGAGGAAACAACCAAACAACAATTTTCCTGCATTTCAAATGCATCCTAAAGCACAGCAAATGCATCAGAAACGGTCTAGTTCTTATTGAAACCCTAACCCTAACCCTAGGTCGGGCACTTTGGGAACTCAAATACTGTATCAAAAACATGTCTACAAATACAGCGTTCGAAAAGTCACCCAAATCACTCCCAACTAGTCAGAAACATTTAAATTAATGTTTCTAAGCAATTCAATGTATCTGCAGTGAATCTGTTGTTTAAATTTCCAATATTTTTCTTTTTCTCACTTTCTCCTGAAATGGCGCAGAAAATGAGCAAGTCTTGTGGCGTTTGTGGGACTGCATTACAATTACCACTACAGTGTGGCTAAAAGTATCATTGTTTTGGGCATTAAATGCAACAAGCAGGATAAATTCACATACAGAATGTGTGTTTTCAAAATTTGATTTTTGACCCTTTTTGAGCGACAGCTGCACGGCTTAAGAAAAATGGCAAAATATGGCCATATTTTTTTCTCGAGGAAACAACCAAACAACAATTTTCCTGCATTTCAAATGCATCCTAAAGCTCAGCAAATGCATCAGAAACGGTCTAGTTCTTATTGAAACCCTAACCCTAACCCTAGGTCGGGCACTTTGGGAACTCAAATACTGTATCAAAAACATGTCTACAAATACAGCGTTCGAAAAGTCACTCAAATCGCTCCCAACTAGTCAGAAACATTTAAAATAATGTTTCTAAGCAATTCAATGTATCTGCAGTGAATCTGTTGTTTAAATTTCCAATATTTTTCTTTTTCTCACTTTCTCCTGAAATGGCGCAGAAAATGAGCAAGTCTTGTGGCGTTTGTGGGACTGCATTACAATTACCACTACAGTGTGGCTAAAAGTATCATTGTTTTGGGCATTAAATGCAACAAGCAGGATAAATTCACATACAGAATGTGTGTTTTCAAAATTTGATTTTTGACCCTTTTTGAGCGACAGCTGCACGGCTTAAGAAAAATGGCAAAATATGGCCATATTTTTTTCTCGAGGAAACAACCAAACAACAATTTTCCTGCATTTCAAATGCATCCTAAAGCTCAGCAAATGCATCAGAAACGGTCTAGTTCTTATTGAAACCCTAACCCTAACCCTAGGTCGGGCACTTTGGGAACTCAAATACTGTATCAAAAACATGTCTACAAATACAGCGTTCGAAAAGTCACTCAAATCGCTCCCAACTAGTCAGAAACATTTAAAATAATGTTTCTAAGCAATTCAATGTATCTACAGTGAATCTGTTGTTTAAATTTCCAATATTTTTCTTTTTCTCACTTTCTCCTGAAATGGCGCAGAAAATGAGAAAGTCTTGTGGCGTTTTTGGGACTGCATTACAATTACCACTACAGTGTGGCTAAAAGTATCATTGTTTTGGGCATTAAATGCAACAAGCAGGATAAATTCACATACAGAATGTGTGTTTTCAAACTTTTGATTTTTGACCCTTTTTGAGCGACAGCCGCGCGGCTTAAGAAAAATGGCAAAATACGGCCATATTTTTTTCTCGAGGAAACAACCAAACAACAATTTTCCTGCATTTCAAATGCATCCTAAAGCACAGCAAATGCATCAGAAACGGTCTAGTTCTTATTGAAACCCTAACCCTAACCCTAGGTCGGGCACTTTGGGAACTCAAATACTGTATCAAAAACATGTCGACAAATACAGCGTTCGAAAAGTCTCCCAAATCACTCCGAACTAGTCAGAAACATTTAAAATAATGTTTCTAAGCAATTCAATGTATCTGCAGTAAATCTGTTGTTTAAATTTCCAATAGTTTTCTTTTTCTCACTTTCTCCTGAAATGGCGCAGAAAATGAACAAGTCTTGTGGCGTTTTTGGGACTGCATTACAATTACCACTACAGTGTGGCTAAAAGTATCATTGTTTTGGGCATTAAATGCAACAAGCAGGATAAATTCACATACAGAATGTGTGTTTTCAAACTTTTGATTTTTGACCCTTTTTGAGCGACAGCCGCGCGGCTTAAGAAAAATGGCAAAATACGGCCATATTTTTTTCTCGAGGAAACAACCAAACAACAATTTTCCTGCATTTCAAATGCATCCTAAAGCACAGCAAATGCATCAGAAACGGTCTAGTTCTTATTGAAACCCTAACCCTAACCCTAGGTCGGGCACTTTGGGAACTCAAATACTGTATCAAAAACATGTCGACAAATACAGCGTTCGAAAAGTCTCCCAAATCACTCCGAACTAGTCAGAAACATTTAAAATAATGTTTCTAAGCAATTCAATGTATCTGCAGTAAATCTGTTGTTTAAATTTCCAATAGTTTTCTTTTTCTCACTTTCTCCTGAAATGGCGCAGAAAATGAACATGTCTTGTGGCGTTTTTGGGACTGCATTACAATTACCACTACAGTGTGGCTAAAAGTATCATTGTTTTGGGCATTAAATGCAACAAGCAGGATAAATTCACATACAGAATGTCTGTTTTCAAAATTTGATTTTTGACCCTTTTTCAGCGACAGCCGCGCGGCTTAAGAAAAATGGCAAAATACGGCCATATTTTTTTCTCGAGGAAACAACCAAACAACAATTTTCCTGCATTTCAAATGCATCCTAAAGCACAGCAAATGCATCAGAAACGGTCTAGTTCTTATTGAAACCCTAACCCTAACCCTAGGTCGGGCACTTTGGGAACTCAAATACTGTATCAAAAACATGTCTACAAATACAGCATTCGAAAAGTCACCCAAATCGCTCCCAACTAGTCAGAAACATTTAAAATAATGTTTCTAAGCAATTCAATGTATCTGCAGTGAATCTGTTGTTTAAATTTCCAATATTTTTCTTTTTCTCACTTTCTCCTGAAATGGCGCAGAAAATGAACAAGTCTTGTGGCGTTTGTGGGACTGCATTACAATTACCACTACAGTGCGGCTAAAAGTATAATTGTTTTGGGCATTAAATGCAACAAGCAGGATAAATTCACATACAGAATGTGTGTTTTCAAACTTTTGATTTTTGACCCTTTTTGAGCGACAGCCGCGCGGCTAAAGAAAAATGGCAAAATACGGCCATATTTTTTTCTCGAGGAAACAACCAAACAACAATTTTCCTGCATTTCAAATGCATCCTAAAGCACAGCAAATGCATCAGAAACGGTCTAGTTCTTATTGAAACCCTAACCCTAACCCTAGGTCGGGCACTTTGGGAACTCAAATACTGTATCAAAAACATGTCTACAAATACAGCGTTCGAAAAGTCACCCAAATCGCTCCCAACTAGTCAGAAACATTTAAATTAATGTTTCTAAGCAATTCAATGTATCTGCAGTGAATCTGTTGTTTAAATTTCCAATATTTTTCTTTTTCTCACTTTCTCCTGAAATGGCGCAGAAAATGAGCAAGTCTTGTGGCATTTGTGGGACTGCATTACAATTACCACTACAGTGTGGCTAAAAGTATCATTGTTTTGGGCATTAAATGCAACAAGCAGGATAAATTCACATACAGAATGTGTGTTTTCAAACTTTTGATTTTTGACCCTTTTTGAGCGACAGCCGCGCGGCTTAAGAAAAATGGCAAAATACGGCCATATTTTTTTCTCGAGGAAACAACCAAACAACAATTTTCCTGCATTTCAAATGCATCCTAAAGCACAGCAAATGCATCAGAAACGGTCTAGTTCTTATTGAAACCCTAACCCTAACCCTAGGTCTGGCACTTTGGGAACTCAAATACTGTATCAAAAACATGTCTACAAATACAGCGTTCGAAAAGTCACCCAAATCGCTCCCAACTAGTCAGAAACATTTAAATTAATGTTTCTAAGCAATTCAATGTATCTGCAGTGAATCTGTTGTTTAAATTTCCAATATTTTTCTTTTTCTCACTTTCTCCTGAAAAGGCGCAGAAAATGAGCAAGTCTTGAGGCGTTTTTGGGACTGCATTACAATTACCACTACAGTGTGGCTAAAAGTATCATTGTTTTGGGCATTAAATGCAACAAGCAGGATAAATTCACATACAGAATGTCTGTTTTCAAAATTTGATTTTTGACCATTTTTCAGCGACAGCCGCGCGGCTTAAGAAAAATGGCAAAATACGGCCATATTTTTTTCTCGAGGAAACAACCAAACAACAATTTTCCTGCATTTCAAATGCATCCTAAAGCACAGCAAATGCATCAGAAACGGTCTAGTTCTTATTGAAACCCTAACCCTAACCCTAGGTCGGGCACTTTGGGAACTCAAATACTGTATCAAAAACATGTCGACAAATACAGCGTTCGAAAAGTCTCCCAAATCACTCCGAACTAGTTAGAAACATTTAAAATAATGTTTCTAAGCAATTCAATGTATCTGCAGTAAATCTGTTGTTTAAATTTCCAATAGTTTTCTTTTTCTCACTTTCTCCTGAAATGGCGCAGAAAATGAGCAAGTCTTGTGGCGTTTTTGAGACTGCATTACAATTACCACTACAGTGTGGCTAAAAGTATCATTGTTTTGGGCATTAAATGCAACAAGCAGGATAAATTCACATACAGAATGTGTGTTTTCAAAATTTGATTTTTGACCCTTTTTGAGCGACAGCCGCACGGCTTAAGAAAAATGGCAAAATACGGCCATATTTTTTTCTCGAGGAAACAACCAAACAACAATTTTCCTGCATTTCAAATGCATCCTAAAGCACAGCAAATGCATCAGAAACGGTCTAGATCTTTTTGAAACCCTAACCCTAACCCTAGGTCGGGCACTTTGGGAACTCAAATACTGTATCAAAAACATGTCTACAAATACAGCGTT
Source organism: Atractosteus spatula (assembly GCF_055471065.1). Lineage (NCBI taxonomy): Eukaryota > Metazoa > Chordata > Actinopteri > Semionotiformes > Lepisosteidae > Atractosteus > Atractosteus spatula. Next base: position 29,536,553 of record NC_142718.1, read on the forward strand.
CGAAAAGTCTCCCAAATCACTCCGAACTAGTCAGAAACATTTAAAATAATGTTTCTAAGCAATTCAATGTATCTGCAGTAAATCTGTTGTTTAAATTTCCAATAGTTTTCTTTTTCTCACTTTCTCCTGAAATGGCGCAGAAAATGAGCAAGTCTTGAGGCGTTTTTTGGACTGCATTACAATTACCACTACAGTGTGGGTAAAAGTATCATTGTTTTGGGCATTAAATGCAACAAGCAGGATAAATTCACATACAGAATGTCTGTTTTCAAAATTTGATTTTTGACCCTTTTTCAGCGACAGCCGCGCGGCTTAAGAAAAATGGCAAAATACGGCCATATTTTTTTCTCGAGGAAACAACCAAACAACAATTTTCCTGCATTTCAAATGCATCCTAAAGCTCAGCAAATGCATCAGAAACGGTCTAGTTCTTAATGAAACCCTAACCCTAACCCTAGGTCGGGCACTTTGGGAACTCAAATACTGTATCAAAAACATGTCTACAAATACAGCGTTCGAAAAGTCTCCCAAATCACTCCGAACTAGTCAGAAACATTTAAAATAATGTTTCTAAGCAATTCAATGTATCTGCAGTGAATCTGTTGTTTAAATTTCCAATAGTTTTCTTTTTCTCACTTTCTCCTGAAATGGCGCAGAAAATGAGCAAGTCTTGTGGCGTTTGTGGGACTGCATTACAATTACCACTACAGTGTGGCTAAAAGTATCATTGTATTGGGCATTAAATGCAACAAGCAGGATAAATTCACATACAGAATGTCTGTTTTCAAAATTTGATTTTTGACCCTTTTTCAGCGACAGCCTCGCGGCTTAAGAAAAATGGCAAAATACGGCCATATTTTTTTCTCGAGGAAACAACCAAACAACAATTTTCCTGCATTTCAAATGCATCCTAAAGCACAGCAAATGCATCAGAAACGGTCTAGTTCTTATTGAAATCCTAACCCTAACCCTAGGTCGGGCACTTTGGGAACTCAAATACTGTATCAAAAACATGTCTACAAATACAGCGTTCGAAAAGTCACCCAAATCACTCCCAACTAGTCAGAAACATTTAAATTAATGTTTCTAAGCAATTCAATGTATCTGCAGTGAATCTGTTGTTTAAATTTCCAATATTTTTCTTTTTCTCACTTTCTCCTGAAATGGCGCAGAAAATGAGCAAGTCTTGTGGCGTTTGTGGGACTGCATTACAATTACCACTACAGTGTGGCTAAAAGTATCATTGTTTTGGGCATTAAATGCAACAAGCAGGATAAATTCACATACAGAATGTGTGTTTTCAAAATTTGATTTTTGACCCTTTTTGAGCGACAGCCGCACGGCTTAAGAAAAATGGCAAAATATGGCCATATTTTTTTCTCGAGGAAACAACCAAACAACAATTTTCCTGCATTTCAAATGCATCCTAAAGCTCAGCAAATGCATCAGAAACGGTCTAGTTCTTATTGAAACCCTAACCCTAACCCTAGGTCGGGCACTTTGGGAACTCAAATACTGTATCAAAAACATGTCGACAAATACAGCGTTCGAAAAGTCTCCCAAATCACTCCGAACTAGTCAGAAACATTTAAAATAATGTTTCTAAGCAATTCAATGTATCTGCAGTAAATCTGTTGTTTAAATTTCCAATAGTTTTCTTTTTCTCACTTTCTCCTGAAATGGCGCAGAAAATGAACAAGTCTTGTGGCGTTTTTGGGACTGCATTACAATTACCACTACAGTGTGGGTAAAAGTATCATTGTTTTGGGCATTAAATGCAACAAGCAGGATAAATTCACATACAGAATGTCTGTTTTCAAAATTTGATTTTTGACCCTTTTTCAGCGACAGCCGCGCGGCTTAAGAAAAATGGCAAAATACGGCCATATTTTTTTCTCGAGGAAACAACCAAACAACAATTTTCCTGCATTTCAAATGCATCCTAAAGCTCAGCAAATGCATCAGAAACGGTCTAGTTCTTAATGAAACCCTAACCCTAACCCTAGGTCGGGCACTTTGGGAACTCAAATACTGTATCAAAAACATGTCTACAAATACAGCGTTCGAAAAGTCTCCCAAATCACTCCGAACTAGTCAGAAACATTTAAAATAATGTTTCTAAGCAATTCAATGTATCTGCAGTAAATCTGTTGTTTAAATTTCCAATAGTTTTCTTTTTCTCACTTTCTCCTGAAATGGCGCAGAAAATGAGCAAGTCTTGTGGCGTTTGTGGGACTGCATTACAATTACCACTACAGTGTGGCTAAAAGTATCATTGTATTGGGCATTAAATGCAACAAGCAGGATAAATTCACATACAGAATGTCTGTTTTCAAAATTTGATTTTTGACCCTTTTTCAGCGACAGCCTCGCGGCTTAAGAAAAATGGCAAAATACGGCCATATTTTTTTCTCGAGGAAACAACCAAACAACAATTTTCCTGCATTTCAAATGCATCCTAAAGCACAGCAAATGCATCAGAAACGGTCTAGTTCTTATTGAAATCCTAACCCTAACCCTAGGTCGGGCACTTTGGGAACTCAAATACTGTATCAAAAACATGTCTACAAATACAGCGTTCGAAAAGTCACCCAAATCACTCCCAACTAGTCAGAAACATTTAAATTAATGTTTCTAAGCAATTCAATGTATCTGCAGTGAATCTGTTGTTTAAATTTCCAATATTTTTCTTTTTCTCACTTTCTCTTGAAATGGCGCAGAAAATGAGCAAGTCTTGTGGCGTTTGTGGGACTGCATTACAATTACCACTACAGTGTGGCTAAAAGTATCATTGTTTTGGGCATTAAATGCAACAAGCAGGATAAATTCACATACAGAATGTGTGTTTTCAAAATTTGATTTTTGACCCTTTTTGAGCGACAGCCGCACGGCTTAAGAAAAATGGCAAAATATGGCCATATTTTTTTCTCGAGGAAACAACCAAACAACAATTTTCCTGCATTTCAAATGCATCCTAAAGCTCAGCAAATGCATCAGAAACGGTCTAGTTCTTATTAAAACCCTAACCCTAACCCTAGGTCGGGCACTTTGGGAACTCAAATACTGTATCAAAAACATGTCTACAAATACAGCGTTCGAAAAGTCACCCAAATCGCTCCCAACTAGTCAGAAACATTTAAAATAATGTTTCTAAGCAATTCAATGTATCTACAGTGAATCTGTTGTTTAAATTTCCAATATTTTTCTTTTTCTCACTTTCTCCTGAAATGGCGCAGAAAATGAGAAAGTCTTGTGGCGTTTTTGGGACTGCATTACAATTACCACTACAGTGTGGCTAAAAGTATCATTGTTTTGGGCATTAAATGCAACAAGCAGGATAAATTCACATACAGAATGTGTGTTTTCAAACTTTTGATTTTTGACCCTTTTTGAGCGACAGCCGCGCGGCTTAAGAAAAATGGCAAAATACGGCCATATTTTTTTCTCGAGGAAACAACCAAACAACAATTTTCCTGCATTTCAAATGCATCCTAAAGTACAGCAAATGCATCAGAAACGGTCTAGTTCTTATTGAAACCCTAACCCTAACCCTAGGTCGGGCACTTTGGGAACTCAAATACTGTATCAAAAACATGTCGACAAATACAGCGTTCGAAAAGTCTCCCAAATCACTCCGAACTAGTCAGAAACATTTAAAATAATGTTTCTAAGCAATTCAATGTATCTGCAGTAAATCTGTTGTTTAAATTTCCAATAGTTTTCTTTTTCTCACTTTCTCCTGAAATGGCGCAGAAAATGAACAAGTCTTGTGGCGTTTTTGGGACTGCATTACAATTACCACTACAGTGTGGCTAAAAGTATCATTGTTTTGGGCATTAAATGCAACAAGCAGGATAAATTCACATACAGAATGTGTGTTTTCAAACTTTTGATTTTTGACCCTTTTTGAGCGACAGCCGCGCGGCTTAAGAAAAATGGCAAAATACGGCCATATTTTTTTCTCGAGGAAACAACCAAACAACAATTTTCCTGCATTTCAAATGCATCCTAAAGCACAGCAAATGCATCAGAAACGGTCTAGTTCTTATTGAAACCCTAACCCTAACCCTAGGTCGGGCACTTTGGGAACTCAAATACTGTATCAAAAACATGTCGACAAATACAGCGTTCGAAAAGTCACCCAAATCACTCCGAACTAGTCAGAAACATTTAAAATAATGTTTCTAAGCAATTCAATGTATCTGCAGTAAATCTGTTGTTTAAATTTCCAATAGTTTTCTTTTTCTCACTTTCTCCTGAAATGGCGCAGAAAATGAACATGTCTTGTGGCGTTTTTGGGACTGCATTACAATTACCACTACAGTGTGGCTAAAAGTATCATTGTTTTGGGCATTAAATGCAACAAGCAGGATAAATTCACATACAGAATGTCTGTTTTCAAAATTTGATTTTTGACCCTTTTTCAGCGACAGCCGCGCGGCTTAAGAAAAATGGCAAAATACGGCCATATTTTTTTCTCGAGGAAACAACCAAACAACAATTTTCCTGCATTTCAAATGCATCCTAAAGCACAGCAAATGCATCAGAAACGGTCTAGTTCTTATTGAAACCCTAACCCTAACCCTAGGTCGGGCACTTTGGGAACTCAAATACTGTATCAAAAACATGTCTACAAATACAGCATTCGAAAAGTCACCCAAATCGCTCCCAACTAGTCAGAAACATTTAAAATAATGTTTCTAAGCAATTCAATGTATCTGCAGTGAATCTGTTGTTTAAATTTCCAATATTTTTCTTTTTCTCACTTTCTCCTGAAATGGCGCAGAAAATGAACAAGTCTTGTGGCGTTTGTGGGACTGCATTACAATTACCACTACGGTGCGGCTAAAAGTATAATTGTTTTGGGCATTAAATGCAACAAGCAGGATAAATTCACATACAGAATGTGTGTTTTCAAACTTTTGATTTTTGACCCTTTTTGAGCGACAGCCGCGCGGCTAAAGAAAAATGGCAAAATACGGCCATATTTTTTTCTCGAGGAAACAACCAAACAACAATTTTCCTGCATTTCAAATGCATCCTAAAGCACAGCAAATGCATCAGAAACGGTCTAGTTCTTATTGAAACCCTAACCCTAACCCTAGGTCGGGCACTTTGGGAACTCAAATACTGTATCAAAAACATGTCTACAAATACAGCGTTCGAAAAGTCACCCAAATCGCTCCCAACTAGTCAGAAACATTTAAATTAATGTTTCTAAGCAATTCAATGTATCTGCAGTGAATCTGTTGTTTAAATTTCCAATATTTTTCTTTTTCTCACTTTCTCCTGAAATGGCGCAGAAAATGAGCAAGTCTTGTGGCATTTGTGGGACTGCATTACAATTACCACTACAGTGTGGCTAAAAGTATCATTGTTTTGGGCATTAAATGCAACAAGCAGGATAAATTCACATACAGAATGTGTGTTTTCAAACTTTTGATTTTTGACCCTTTTTGAGCGACAGCCGCGCGGCTTAAGAAAAATGGCAAAATACGGCCATATTTTTTTCTCGAGGAAACAACCAAACAACAATTTTCCTGCATTTCAAATGCATCCTAAAGCACAGCAAATGCATCAGAAACGGTCTAGTTCTTATTGAAACCCTAACCCTAACCCTAGGTCTGGCACTTTGGGAACTCAAATACTGTATCAAAAACATGTCTACAAATACAGCGTTCGAAAAGTCACCCAAATCGCTCCCAACTAGTCAGAAACATTTAAATTAATGTTTCTAAGCAATTCAATGTATCTGCAGTGAATCTGTTGTTTAAATTTCCAATATTTTTCTTTTTCTCACTTTCTCCTGAAAAGGCGCAGAAAATGAGCAAGTCTTGAGGCGTTTTTGGGACTGCATTACAATTACCACTACAGTGTGGCTAAAAGTATCATTGTTTTGGGCATTAAATGCAACAAGCAGGATAAATTCACATACAGAATGTCTGTTTTCAAAATTTGATTTTTGACCCTTTTTCAGCGACAGCCGCGCGGCTTAAGAAAAATGGCAAAATACGGCCATATTTTTTTCTCGAGGAAACAACCAAACAACAATTTTCCTGCATTTCAAATGCATCCTAAAGCACAGCAAATGCATCAGAAACGGTCTAGTTCTTATTGAAACCCTAACCCTAACCCTAGGTCGGGCACTTTGGGAACTCAAATACTGTATCAAAAACATGTCGACAAATACAGCGTTCGAAAAGTCTCCCAAATCACTCCGAACTAGTTAGAAACATTTAAAATAATGTTTCTAAGCAATTCAATGTATCTGCAGTAAATCTGTTGTTTAAATTTCCAATAGTTTTCTTTTTCTCACTTTCTCCTGAAATGGCGCAGAAAATGAGCAAGTCTTGTGGCGTTTTTGAGACTGCATTACAATTACCACTACAGTGTGGCTAAAAGTATCATTGTTTTGGGCATTAAATGCAACAAGCAGGATAAATTCACATACAGAATGTGTGTTTTCAAAATTTGATTTTTGACCCTTTTTGAGCGACAGCCGCACGGCTTAAGAAAAATGGCAAAATACGGCCATATTTTTTTCTCGAGGAAACAACCAAACAACAATTTTCCTGCATTTCAAATGCATCCTAAAGCTCAGCAAATGCATCAGAAACGGTCTAGTTCTTAATGAAACCCTAACCCTAACCCTAGGTCGGGCACTTTGGGAACTCAAATACTGTATCAAAAACATGTCTACAAATACAGCGTTCGAAAAGTCACCCAAATCGCTCCCAACTAGTCAGAAACATTTAAAATAATGTTTCTAAGCAATTCAATGTATCTACAGTGAATCTGTTGTTTAAATTTCCAATATTTTTCTTTTTCTCACTTTCTCCTGAAATGGCGCAGAAAATGAGAAAGTCTTGTGGCGTTTTTGGGACTGCATTACAATTACCACTACAGTGTGGCTAAAAGTATCATTGTTTTGGGCATTAAATGCAACAAGCAGGATAAATTCACATACAGAATGTGTGTTTTCAAACTTTTGATTTTTGACCCTTTTTGAGCGACAGCCGCGCGGCTTAAGAAAAATGGCAAAATACGGCCATATTTTTTTCTCGAGGAAACAACCAAACAACAATTTTCCTGCATTTCAAATGCATCCTAAAGCACAGCAAATGCATCAGAAACGGTCTAGTTCTTATTGAAACCCTAACCCTAACCCTAGGTCGGGCACTTTGGGAACTCAAATACTGTATCAAAAACATGTCTACAAATACAGCGTTCGAAAAGTCACCCAAATCGCTCCCAACTAGTCAGAAACATTTAAAATAATGTTTCTAAGCAATTCAATGTATCTGCAGTGAATCTGTTGTTTAAATTTCCAATATTTTTCTTTTTCTCACTTTCTCCTGAAATGGCGCAGAAAATGAGCAAGTCTTGTGGCGTTTGTGGGACTGCATTACAATTACCACTACAGTGCGGCTAAAAGTATAATTGTTTTGGGCATTAAATGCAACAAGCAGGATAAATTCACATACAGAATGTGTGTTTTCAAACTTTTGATTTTTGACCCTTTTTGAGCGACAGCCGCGCGGCTAAAGAAAAATGGCAAAATACGGCCATATTTTTTTCTCGAGGAAACAACCAAACAACAATTTTCCTGCATTTCAAATGCATCCTAAAGCACAGCAAATGCATCAGAAACGGTCTAGTTCTTATTGAAACCCTAACCCTAACCCTAGGTCGGGCACTTTGGGAACTCAAATACTGTATCAAAAACATGTCTACAAATACAGCGTTCGAAAAGTCACCCAAATCGCTCCCAACTAGTCAGAAACATTTAAATTAATGTTTCTAAGCAATTCAATGTATCTGCAGTGAATCTGTTGTTTAAATTTCCAATATTTTTCTTTTTCTCACTTTCTCCTGAAATGGCGCAGAAAATGAGCAAGTCTTGTGGCGTTTGTGGGACTGCATTACAATTACCACTACAGTGTGGCTAAAAGTATCATTGTTTTGGGCATTAAATGCAACAAGCAGGATAAATTCACATACAGAATGTGTGTTTTCAAACTTTTGATTTTTGACCCTTTTTGAGCGACAGCCGCGCGGCTTAAGAAAAATGGCAAAATACGGCCATATTTTTTTCTCGAGGAAACAACCAAACAACAATTTTCCTGCATTTCAAATGCATCCTAAAGCACAGCAAATGCATCAGAAAATGTCTAGTTCTTTTTGAAACCCTAACCCTAACCCTAGGTCGGGCACTTTGGGAACTCAAATACTCTATCAAAAACATGTCTACAAATACAGCGTTCGAAAAGTCACCCAAATCGCTCCCAACTAGTCAGAAACATTTAAAATAATGTTTCTAAGCAATTCAATGTATCTACAGTGAATCTGTTGTTTAAATTTCCAATATTTTTCTTTTTCTCACTTTCTCCTGAAATGGCGCAGAAAATGAGCAAGTCTTGTGGCGTATGTGGGACTACATTACAATTACCACTACAGTGCGGCTAAAAGTATAATTGTTTTGGGCATTAAATGCAACAAGCAGGATAAATTCACATACAGAATGTGTGTTTTCAAACTTTTGATTTTTGACCCTTTTTGAGCGACAGCCACGCGGCTAAAGAAAAATGGCAAAATACGGCCATATTTTTTTCTCGAGGAAACAACCAAACAACAATTTTCCTGCATTTCAAATGCATCCTAAAGCACAGCAAATGCATCAGAAACAGTCTAGTTCTTATTGAAACCCTAACCCTAACCCTAGGTCGGGCACTTTAGGAACTCAAATACTGTATCAAAAACATGTCTACAAATACAGCGTTCGAAAAGTCACCCAAATCGCTCCCAACTAGTCAGAAACATTTAAATTAATGTTTCTAAGCAATTCAATGTATCTGCAGTGAATCTGTTGTTTAAATTTCCAATATTTTTCTTTTTCTCACTTTCTCCTGAAATGGCGCAGAAAATGAGCAAGTCTTGTGGCGTTTGTGGGACTGCATTACAATTACCACTACAGTGTGGCTAAAAGTATCATTGTTTTGGGCATTAAATGCAACAAGCAGGATAAATTCACATACAGAATGTCTGTTTTCAAAATTTGATTTTTGACCCTTTTTCAGCGACAGCCGCGCGGCTTAAGAAAAATGGCAAAATACGGCCATATTTTTTTCTCGAGGAAACAACCAAACAACAATTTTCCTGCATTTCAAATGCATCCTAAAGCACAGCAAATGCATCAGAAACGGTCTAGTTCTTATTGAAACCCTAACCCTAACCCTAGGTCGGGCACTTTGGGAACTCAAATACTGTATCAAAAACATGTCGACAAATACAGCGTTCGAAAAGTCACCCAAATCACTCCGAACTAGTCAGAAACATTTAAAATAATGTTTCTAAGCAATTCAATGTATCTGCAGTAAATCTGTTGTTTAAATTTCCAATAGTTTTCTTTTTCTCACTTTCTCCTGAAATGGCGCAGAAAATGAACATGTCTTGTGGCGTTTTTGGGACTGCATTACAATTACCACTACAGTGTGGCTAAAAGTATCATTGTTTTGGGCATTAAATGCAACAAGCAGGATAAATTCACATACAGAATGTCTGTTTTCAAAATTTGATTTTTGACCCTTTTTCAGCGACAGCCGCGCGGCTTAAGAAAAATGGCAAAATACGGCCATATTTTTTTCTCGAGGAAACAACCAAACAACAATTTTCCTGCATTTCAAATGCATCCTAAAGCACAGCAAATGCATCAGAAACGGTCTAGTTCTTATTGAAACCCTAACCCTAACCCTAGGTCGGGCACTTTGGGAACTCAAATACTGTATCAAAAACATGTCTACAAATACAGCATTCGAAAAGTCACCCAAATCGCTCCCAACTAGTCAGAAACATTTAAAATAATGTTTCTAAGCAATTCAATGTATCTGCAGTGAATCTGTTGTTTAAATTTCCAATATTTTTCTTTTTCTCACTTTCTCCTGAAATGGCGCAGAAAATGAACAAGTCTTGTGGCGTTTGTGGGACTGCATTACAATTACCACTACGGTGCGGCTAAAAGTATAATTGTTTTGGGCATTAAATGCAACAAGCAGGATAAATTCACATACAGAATGTGTGTTTTCAAACTTTTGATTTTTGACCCTTTTTGAGCGACAGCCGCGCGGCTAAAGAAAAATGGCAAAATACGGCCATATTTTTTTCTCGAGGAAACAACCAAACAACAATTTTCCTGCATTTCAAATGCATCCTAAAGCACAGCAAATGCATCAGAAACGGTCTAGTTCTTATTGAAACCCTAACCCTAACCCTAGGTCGGGCACTTTGGGAACTCAAATACTGTATCAAAAACATGTCTACAAATACAGCGTTCGAAAAGTCACCCAAATCGCTCCCAACTAGTCAGAAACATTTAAATTAATGTTTCTAAGCAATTCAATGTATCTGCAGTGAATCTGTTGTTTAAATTTCCAATATTTTTCTTTTTCTCACTTTCTCCTGAAATGGCGCAGAAAATGAGCAAGTCTTGTGGCATTTGTGGGACTGCATTACAATTACCACTACAGTGTGGCTAAAAGTATCATTGTTTTGGGCATTAAATGCAACAAGCAGGATAAATTCACATACAGAATGTGTGTTTTCAAACTTTTGATTTTTGACCCTTTTTGAGCGACAGCCGCGCGGCTTAAGAAAAATGGCAAAATACGGCCATATTTTTTTCTCGAGGAAACAACCAAACAACAATTTTCCTGCATTTCAAATGCATCCTAAAGCACAGCAAATGCATCAGAAACGGTCTAGTTCTTATTGAAACCCTAACCCTAACCCTAGGTCTGGCACTTTGGGAACTCAAATACTGTATCAAAAACATGTCTACAAATACAGCGTTCGAAAAGTCACCCAAATCGCTCCCAACTAGTCAGAAACATTTAAATTAATGTTTCTAAGCAATTCAATGTATCTGCAGTGAATCTGTTGTTTAAATTTCCAATATTTTTCTTTTTCTCACTTTCTCCTGAAAAGGCGCAGAAAATGAGCAAGTCTTGAGGCGTTTTTGGGACTGCATTACAATTACCACTACAGTGTGGCTAAAAGTATCATTGTTTTGGGCATTAAATGCAACAAGCAGGATAAATTCACATACAGAATGTCTGTTTTCAAAATTTGATTTTTGACCCTTTTTCAGCGACAGCCGCGCGGCTTAAGAAAAATGGCAAAATACGGCCATATTTTTTTCTCGAGGAAACAACCAAACAACAATTTTCCTGCATTTCAAATGCATCCTAAAGCACAGCAAATGCATCAGAAACGGTCTAGTTCTTATTGAAACCCTAACCCTAACCCTAGGTCGGGCACTTTGGGAACTCAAATACTGTATCAAAAACATGTCGACAAATACAGCGTTCGAAAAGTCTCCCAAATCACTCCGAACTAGTTAGAAACATTTAAAATAATGTTTCTAAGCAATTCAATGTATCTGCAGTAAATCTGTTGTTTAAATTTCCAATAGTTTTCTTTTTCTCACTTTCTCCTGAAATGGCGCAGAAAATGAGCAAGTCTTGTGGCGTTTTTGAGACTGCATTACAATTACCACTACAGTGTGGCTAAAAGTATCATTGTTTTGGGCATTAAATGCAACAAGCAGGATAAATTCACATACAGAATGTGTGTTTTCAAAATTTGATTTTTGACCCTTTTTGAGCGACAGCCGCACGGCTTAAGAAAAATGGCAAAATACGGCCATATTTTTTTCTCGAGGAAACAACCAAACAACAATTTTCCTGCATTTCAAATGCATCCTAAAGCTCAGCAAATGCATCAGAAACGGTCTAGTTCTTAATGAAACCCTAACCCTAACCCTAGGTCGGGCACTTTGGGAACTCAAATACTGTATCAAAAACATGTCTACAAATACAGCGTTCGAAAAGTCACCCAAATCGCTCCCAACTAGTCAGAAACATTTAAAATAATGTTTCTAAGCAATTCAATGTATCTACAGTGAATCTGTTGTTTAAATTTCCAATATTTTTCTTTTTCTCACTTTCTCCTGAAATGGCGCAGAAAATGAGAAAGTCTTGTGGCGTTTTTGGGACTGCATTACAATTACCACTACAGTGTGGCTAAAAGTATCATTGTTTTGGGCATTAAATGCAACAAGCAGGATAAATTCACATACAGAATGTGTGTTTTCAAACTTTTGATTTTTGACCCTTTTTGAGCGACAGCCGCGCGGCTTAAGAAAAATGGCAAAATACGGCCATATTTTTTTCTCGAGGAAACAACCAAACAACAATTTTCCTGCATTTCAAATGCATCCTAAAGCACAGCAAATGCATCAGAAACGGTCTAGTTCTTATTGAAACCCTAACCCTAACCCTAGGTCGGGCACTTTGGGAACTCAAATACTGTATCAAAAACATGTCTACAAATACAGCGTTCGAAAAGTCACCCAAATCGCTCCCAACTAGTCAGAAACATTTAAAATAATGTTTCTAAGCAATTCAATGTATCTGCAGTGAATCTGTTGTTTAAATTTCCAATATTTTTCTTTTTCTCACTTTCTCCTGAAATGGCGCAGAAAATGAGCAAGTCTTGTGGCGTTTGTGGGACTGCATTACAATTACCACTACAGTGCGGCTAAAAGTATAATTGTTTTGGGCATTAAATGCAACAAGCAGGATAAATTCACATACAGAATGTGTGTTTTCAAACTTTTGATTTTTGACCCTTTTTGAGCGACAGCCGCGCGGCTAAAGAAAAATGGCAAAATACGGCCATATTTTTTTCTCGAGGAAACAACCAAACAACAATTTTCCTGCATTTCAAATGCATCCTAAAGCACAGCAAATGCATCAGAAACGGTCTAGTTCTTATTGAAACCCTAACCCTAACCCTAGGTCGGGCACTTTGGGAACTCAAATACTGTATCAAAAACATGTCTACAAATACAGCGTTCGAAAAGTCACCCAAATCGCTCCCAACTAGTCAGAAACATTTAAATTAATGTTTCTAAGCAATTCAATGTATCTGCAGTGAATCTGTTGTTTAAATTTCCAATATTTTTCTTTTTCTCACTTTCTCCTGAAATGGCGCAGAAAATGAGCAAGTCTTGTGGCGTTTGTGGGACTGCATTACAATTACCACTACAGTGTGGCTAAAAGTATCATTGTTTTGGGCATTAAATGCAACAAGCAGGATAAATTCACATACAGAATGTGTGTTTTCAAACTTTTGATTTTTGACCCTTTTTGAGCGACAGCCGCGCGGCTTAAGAAAAATGGCAAAATACGGCCATATTTTTTTCTCGAGGAAACAACCAAACAACAATTTTCCTGCATTTCAAATGCATCCTAAAGCACAGCAAATGCATCAGAAAATGTCTAGTTCTTTTTGAAACCCTAACCCTAACCCTAGGTCGGGCACTTTGGGAACTCAAATACTCTATCAAAAACATGTCTACAAATACAGCGTTCGAAAAGTCACCCAAATCGCTCCCAACTAGTCAGAAACATTTAAAATAATGTTTCTAAGCAATTCAATGTATCTACAGTGAATCTGTTGTTTAAATTTCCAATATTTTTCTTTTTCTCACTTTCTCCTGAAATGGCGCAGAAAATGAGCAAGTCTTGTGGCGTATGTGGGACTACATTACAATTACCACTACAGTGCGGCTAAAAGTATAATTGTTTTGGGCATTAAATGCAACAAGCAGGATAAATTCACATACAGAATGTGTGTTTTCAAACTTTTGATTTTTGACCCTTTTTGAGCGACAGCCACGCGGCTAAAGAAAAATGGCAAAATACGGCCATATTTTTTTCTCGAGGAAACAACCAAACAACAATTTTCCTGCATTTCAAATGCATCCTAAAGCACAGCAAATGCATCAGAAACAGTCTAGTTCTTATTGAAACCCTAACCCTAACCCTAGGTCGGGCACTTTAGGAACTCAAATACTGTATCAAAAACATGTCTACAAATACAGCGTTCGAAAAGTCACCCAAATCGCTCCCAACTAGTCAGAAACATTTAAATTAATGTTTCTAAGCAATTCAATGTATCTGCAGTGAATCTGTTGTTTAAATTTCCAATATTTTTCTTTTTCTCACTTTCTCCTGAAATGGCGCAGAAAATGAGCAAGTCTTGTGGCGTTTGTGGGACTGCATTACAATTACCACTACAGTGTGGCTAAAAGTATCATTGTTTTGGGCATTAAATGCAACAAGCAGGATAAATTCACATACAGAATGTCTGTTTTCAAAATTTGATTTTTGACCCTTTTTCAGCGACAGCCGCGCGGCTTAAGAAAAATGGCAAAATACGGCCATATTTTTTTCTCGAGGAAACAACCAAACAACAATTTTCCTGCATTTCAAATGCATCCTAAAGCACAGCAAATGCATCAGAAACGGTCTAGTTCTTTTTGAAACCCTAACCCTAACCCTAGGTCGGGCACTTTGGGAACTCAAATACTGTATCAAAAACATGTCGACAAATACAGCGTTCGAAAAGTCTCCCAAATCACTCCGACCTAGTCAGAAACATTTAAAATAATGTTTCTAAGCAATTCAATGTATCTGCAGTAAATCTGTTGTTTAAATTTCCAATAGTTTTCTTTTTCTCACTTTCTCCTGAAATGGCGCAGAAAATGAGCAAGTCTTGTGGCGTTTTTGGGACTGCATTACAATTACCACTACAGTGTGGCTAAAAGTATCATTGTTTTGGGCATTAAATGCAACAAGCAGGATAAATTCACATACAGAATGTCTGTTTTCAAAATTTGATTTTTGACCCTTTTTCAGCGACAGCCGCGCGGCTTAAGAAAAATGGCAAAATACGGCCATATTTTTTTCTCGAGGAAACAACCAAACAACAATTTTCCTGCATTTCAAATGCATCCTAAAGCACAGCAAATGCATCAGAAACGGTCTAGTTCTTATTGAAATCCTAACCCTAACCCTAGGTCGGGCACTTTGGGAACTCAAATACTGTATCAAAAACATGTCTACAAATACAGCGTTCGAAAAGTCACCCAAATCGCTCCAAACTAGTCAGAAACATTTAAAACAATGTTTCTAAGCAATTCAATGTATCTACAGTGAATCAGTTGTTTAAATTTCCAATATTTTTCTTTTTCTCACTTTCTCCTGAAATGGCGCAGAAAATGAGCAAGTCTTGTGGCGTTTGTGGGACTGCATTACAATTACCACTACAGTGTGGCTAAAAGTATCATTGTTTTGTGCATTAAATGCAACAAGCAGGATAAATTCACATACAGAATGTGTGTTTTCAAACTTTTGATTTTTGACCCTTTTTGAGCGACAGCCGCGCGGCTTAAGAAAAATGGCAAAATACGGCCATATTTTTTTCTCGAGGAAACAACCAAACAACAATATTCCTGCATTTCAAATGCATCCTAAAGCACAGCAAATGCATCAGAAACGGTCTAGTTCTTTTTGAAACCCTAACCCTAACCCTAGGTCGGGCACTTTGGGAACTCAAATACTGTATCAAAAACATGTCTACAAATACAGCGTTCGAAAAGTCACCCAAATCGCTCCCAACTAGTCAGAAACATTTAAAATAATGTTTCTAAGCAATTCAATGTATCTGCAGTGAATCTGTTGTTTAAATTTCCAATATTTTTCTTTTTCTCACTTTCTCCTGAAATGGCGCAGAAAATGAGCAAGTCTTGTGGCGTTTGTGGGACTGCATTACAATTACCACTACAGTGTGGCTAAAAGTATCATTGTTTTGGGCATTAAATGCAACAAGCAGGATAAATTCACATACAGAATGTGTGTTTTCAAACTTTTGATTTTTGACCCTTTTTGAGCGACAGCCGCGCGGCTTAAGAAAAATGGCAAAATACGGCCATATTTTTTTCTCGAGGAAACAACCAAACAACAATTTTCCTGCATTTCAAATGCATCCTAAAGCACAGCAAATGCATCAGAAAATGTCTAGTTCTTTTTGAAACCCTAACCCTAACCCTAGGTCGGGCACTTTGGGAACTCAAATACTCTATCAAAAACATGTCTACAAATACAGCGTTCGAAAAGTCACCCAAATCGCTCCCAACTAGTCAGAAACATTTAAAATAATGTTTCTAAGCAATTCAATGTATCTACAGTGAATCTGTTGTTTAAATTTCCAATATTTTTCTTTTTCTCACTTTCTCCTGAAATGGCGCAGAAAATGAGCAAGTCTTGTGGCGTATGTGGGACTACATTACAATTACCACTACAGTGCGGCTAAAAGTATAATTGTTTTGGGCATTAAATGCAACAAGCAGGATAAATTCACATACAGAATGTGTGTTTTCAAACTTTTGATTTTTGACCCTTTTTGAGCGACAGCCACGCGGCTAAAGAAAAATGGCAAAATACGGCCATATTTTTTTCTCGAGGAAACAACCAAACAACAATTTTCCTGCATTTCAAATGCATCCTAAAGCACAGCAAATGCATCAGAAACAGTCTAGTTCTTATTGAAACCCTAACCCTAACCCTAGGTCGGGCACTTTAGGAACTCAAATACTGTATCAAAAACATGTCTACAAATACAGCGTTCGAAAAGTCACCCAAATCGCTCCCAACTAGTCAGACACATTTAAATTAATGTTTCTAAGCAATTCAATGTATCTGCAGTGAATCTGTTGTTTAAATTTCCAATATTTTTCTGTTTCTCACTTTCTCCTGAAATGGCGCAGAAAATGAGCAAGTCTTGTGGCGTTTGTGGGACTGCATTACAATTACCACTACAGTGTGGCTAAAAGTATCATTGTTTTGGGCATTAAATGCAACAAGCAGGATAAATTCACATACAGAATGTCTGTTTTCAAAATTTGATTTTTGACCCTTTTTCAGCGACAGCCGCGCGGCTTAAGAAAAATGGCAAAATACGGCCATATTTTTTTCTCGAGGAAACAACCAAACAACAATTTTCCTGCATTTCAAATGCATCCTAAAGCACAGCAAATGCATCAGAAACGGTCTAGTTCTTTTTGAAACCCTAACCCTAACCCTAGGTCGGGCACTTTGGGAACTCAAATACTGTATCAAAAACATGTCGACAAATACAGCGTTCGAAAAGTCTCCCAAATCACTCCGAACTAGTCAGAAACATTTAAAATAATGTTTCTAAGCAATTCAATGTATCTGCAGTAAATCTGTTGTTTAAATTTCCAATAGTTTTCTTTTTCTCACTTTCTCCTGAAATGGCGCAGAAAATGAGCAAGTCTTGTGGCGTTTTTGGGACTGCATTACAATTACCACTACAGTGTGGCTAAAAGTATCATTGTTTTGGGCATTAAATGCAACAAGCAGGATAAATTCACATACAGAATGTCTGTTTTCAAAATTTGATTTTTGACCCTTTTTCAGCGACAGCCGCGCGGCTTAAGAAAAATGGCAAAATACGGCCATATTTTTTTCTCGAGGAAACAACCAAACAACAATTTTCCTGCATTTCAAATGCATCCTAAAGCACAGCAAATGCATCAGAAACGGTCTAGTTCTTATTGAAATCCTAACCCTAACCCTAGGTCGGGCACTTTGGGAACTCAAATACTGTATCAAAAACATGTCTACAAATACAGCGTTCGAAAAGTCACCCAAATCGCTCCAAACTAGTCAGAAACATTTAAAACAATGTTTCTAAGCAATTCAATGTATCTACAGTGAATCAGTTGTTTAAATTTCCAATATTTTTCTTTTTCTCACTTTCTCCTGAAATGGCGCAGAAAATGAGCAAGTCTTGTGGCGTTTGTGGGACTGCATTACAATTACCACTACAGTGTGGCTAAAAGTATCATTGTTTTGTGCATTAAATGCAACAAGCAGGATAAATTCACATACAGAATGTGTGTTTTCAAACTTTTGATTTTTGACCCTTTTTGAGCGACAGCCGCGCGGCTTAAGAAAAATGGCAAAATACGGCCATATTTTTTTCTCGAGGAAACAACCAAACAACAATATTCCTGCATTTCAAATGCATCCTAAAGCACAGCAAATGCATCAGAAACGGTCTAGTTCTTTTTGAAACCCTAACCCTAACCCTAGGTTGGGCACTTTGGGAACTCAAATACTGTATCAAAAACATGTCTACAAATACAGCGTTCGAAAAGTCACCCAAATCGCTCCCAACTAGTCAGAAACATTTAAAATAATGTTTCTAAGCAATTCAATGTATCTGCAGTGAATCTGTTGTTTAAATTTCCAATATTTTTCTTTTTCTCACTTTCTCCTGAAATGGCGCAGAAAATGAGCAAGTCTTGTGGCGTTTGTGGGACTGCATTACAATTACCACTACAGTGTGGCTAAAAGTATCATTGTTTTGGGCATTAAATGCAACAAGCAGGATAAATTCACATACAGAATGTCTGTTTTCAAACTTTTGATTTTTGACCCTTTTTGAGCGACAGCCGCGCGCGGCTTAAGAAAAATGGCAAAATACGGCCATATTTTTTTCTCAAGGAAACAACCAAACAACAATTTTCCTGCATTTCAAATGCATCCTAAAGCACAGCAAATGCATCAGAAATGGTCTAGTTCTTATTGAAACCCTAACACTAACCCTAGGTCGGGCACTTTGGGAACTCAAATACTGTATCAAAAACATGTCTACAAATACAGCGTTCGAAAAGTCACCCAAATCGCTCCCAACTAGTCAGAAACATTTAAAATAATGTTTCTAAGCAATTCAATGTATCTACAGTGAATCTGTTGTTTAAATTTCCAATATTTTTCTTTTTCTCACTTTCTCCTGAAATGGCGCAGAAAATGAGCAAGTCTTGTGGCGTATGTGGGACTACATTACAATTACCACTACAGTGCGGCTAAAAGTATAATTGTTTTGGGCATTAAATGCAACAAGCAGGATAAATTCACATACAGAATGTGTGTTTTCAAACTTTTGATTTTTGACCCTTTTTGAGCGACAGCCGCGCGGCTTAAGAAAAATGGCAAAATACGGCCATATTTTTTTCTCGAGGAAACAACCAAACAACAATTTTCCTGCATTTCAAATGCATCCTAAAGCACAGCAAATGCATCAGAAACAGTCTAGTTCTTATTGAAACCCTAACCCTAACCCTAGGTCGGGCACTTTGGGAACTCAAATACTGTATCAAAAACATGTCTACATATACAGCGTTCGAAAAGTCACCCAAATCGCTCCCAACTAGTCAGAAACATTTAAATTAATGTTTCTAAGCAATTCAATGTATCTGCAGTGAATCTGTTGTTTAAATTTCCAATATTTTTCTTTTTCTCACTTTCTCCTGAAATGGCGCAGAAAATGAGAAAGTCTTGTGGCGTTTTTGGGACTGCATTACAATTACCACTACAGTGTGGCTAAAAGTATCATTGTTTTGGGCATTAAATGCAACAAGCAGGATAAATTCACATACAGAATGTGTGTTTTCAAACTTTTGATTTTTGACCCTTTTTGAGCGACAGCCGCGCGGCTTAAGAAAAATGGCAAAATACGGCCATATTTTTTTCTCGAGGAAACAACCAAACAACAATTTTCCTGCATTTCAAATGCATCCTAAAGCACAGCAAATGCATCAGAAACGGTCTAGTTCTTATTGAAACCCTAACCCTAACCCTAGGTCGGGCACTTTGGGAACTCAAATACTGTATCAAAAACATGTCGACAAATACAGCGTTCGAAAAGTCTCCCAAATCACTCCGAACTCGTCAGAAACATTTAAAATAATGTTTCTAAGCAATTCAATGTATCTGCAGTAAATCTGTTGTTTAAATTTCCAATAGTTTTCTTTTTCTCACTTTCTCCTGAAATGGCGCAGAAAATGAACAAGTCTTGTGGCGTTTTTGGGACTGCATTACAATTACCACTACAGTGTGGCTAAAAGTATCATTGTTTTGGGCATTAAATGCAACAAGCAGGATAAATTCACATACAGAATGTCTGTTTTCAAAATTTGATTTTTGACCCTTTTTCAGCGACAGCCGCGCGGCTTAAGAAAAATGGCAAAATACGGCCATATTTTTTTCTCGAGGAAACAACCAAACAACAATTTTCCTGCATTTCAAATGCATCCTAAAGCACAGCAAATGCATCAGAAACGGTCTAGTTCTTATTGAAACCCTAACCCTAACCCTAGGTCGGGCACTTTGGGAACTCAAATACTGTATCAAAAACATGTCTACAAATACAGCGTTCGAAAAGTCACCCAAATCGCTCCCAACTAGTCAGAAACATTTAAAATAATGTTTCTAAGCAATTCAATGTATCTGCAGTGAATCTGTTGTTTAAATTTCCAATATTTTTCTTTTTCTCACTTTCTCCTGAAATGGCGCAGAAAATGAACAAGTTTTGTGGCGTTTGTGGGACTGCATTACAATTACCACTACAGTGCGGCTAAAAGTATAATTGTTTTGGGCATTAAATGCAACAAGCAGGATAAATTCACATACAGAATGTGTGTTTTCAAACTTTTGATTTTTGACCCTTTTTGAGCGACAGCCGCGCGGCTAAAGAAAAATGGCAAAATACGGCCATATTTTTTTCTCGAGGAAACAACCAAACAACAATTTTCCTGCATTTCAAATGCATCCTAAAGCACAGCAAATGCATCAGAAACGGTCTAGTTCTTATTGAAACCCTAACCCTAACCCTAGGTCGGGCACTTTGGGAACTCAAATACTGTATCAAAAACATGTCTACAAATACAGCGTTCGAAAAGTCACCCAAATCGCTCCCAACTAGTCAGAAACATTTAAATTAATGTTTCTAAGCAATTCAATGTATCTGCAGTGAATCTGTTGTTTAAATTTCCAATATTTTTCTTTTTCTCACTTTCTCCTGAAATGGCGCAGAAAATGAGCAAGTCTTGTGGCGTTTGTGGGACTGCATTACAATTACCACTACAGTGTGGCTAAAAGTATCATTGTTTTGGGCATTAAATGCAACAAGCAGGATAAATTCACATACAGAATGTGTGTTTTCAAAATTTGATTTTTGACCCTTTTTGAGCGACAGCCGCACGGCTTAAGAAAAATGGCAAAATACGGCCATATTTTTTTCTCGAGGAAACAACCAAACAACAATTTTCCTGCATTTCAAATGCATCCTAAAGCTCAGCAAATGCATCAGAAACGGTCTAGTTCTTATTGAAACCCTAACCCTAACCCTAGGTCGGGCACTTTGGGAACTCAAATACTGTATCAAAAACATGTCTACAAATACAGCGTTCGAAAAGTCACCCAAATCGCTCCCAACTAGTCAGAAACATTTAAAATAATGTTTCTAAGCAATTCAATGTATCTACAGTGAATCTGTTGTTTAAATTTCCAATATTTTTCTTTTTCTCACTTTCTCCTGAAATGGCGCAGAAAATGAGAAAGTCTTGTGGCGTTTTTGGGACTGCATTACAATTACCACTACAGTGTGGCTAAAAGTATCATTGTTTTGGGCATTAAATGCAACAAGCAGGATAAATTCACATACAGAATGTGTGTTTTCAAACTTTTGATTTTTGACCCTTTTTGAGCGACAGCCGCGCGGCTTAAGAAAAATGGCAAAATACGGCCATATTTTTTTCTCGAGGAAACAACCAAACAACAATTTTCCTGCATTTCAAATGCATCCTAAAGCACAGCAAATGCATCAGAAACGGTCTAGTTCTTATTGAAACCGTAACCCTAACCCTAGGTCGGGCACTTTGGGAACTCAAATACTGTATCAAAAACATGTCGACAAATACAGCGTTCGAAAAGTCTCCCAAATCACTCCGAACTAGTCAGAAACATTTAAAATAATGTTTCTAAGCAATTCAATGTATCTGCAGTAAATCTGTTGTTTAAATTTCCAATAGTTTTCTTTTTCTCACTTTCTCCTGAAATGGCGCAGAAAATGAACAAGTCTTGTGGCGTTTTTGGGACTGCATTACAATTACCACTACAGTGTGGCTAAAAGTATCATTGTTTTGGGCATTAAATGCAACAAGCAGGATAAATTCACATACAGAATGTCTGTTTTCAAAATTTGATTTTTGACCCTTTTTCAGCGACAGCCGCGCGGCTTAAGAAAAATGGCAAAATACGGCCATATTTTTTTCTCGAGGAAACAACCAAACAACAATTTTCCTGCATTTCAAATGCATCCTAAAGCACAGCAAATGCATCAGAAACGGTCTAGTTCTTATTGAAACCCTAACCCTAACCCTAGGTCGGGCACTTTGGGAACTCAAATACTGTATCAAAAACATGTCTACAAATACAGCATTCGAAAAGTCACCCAAATCGCTCCCAACTAGTCAGAAACATTTAAAATAATGTTTCTAAGCAATTCAATGTATCTGCAGTGAATCTGTTGTTTAAATTTCCAATATTTTTCTTTTTCTCACTTTCTCCTGAAATGGCGCAGAAAATGAACAAGTCTTGTGGCGTTTGTGGGACTGCATTACAATTACCACTACAGTGCGGCTAAAAGTATAATTGTTTAGGGCATTAAATGCAAAAAGCAGGATAAATTCACATACAGAATGTGTGTTTTCAAACTTTTGATTTTTGACCCTTTTTGAGCGACAGCCGCGCGGCTAAAGAAAAATGGCAAAATACGGCCATATTTTTTTCTCGAGGAAACAACCAAACAACAATTTTCCTGCATTTCAAATGCATCCTAAAGCACAGCAAATGCATCAGAAACGGTCTAGTTCTTATTGAAACCCTAACCCTAACCCTAGGTCGGGCACTTTGGGAACTCAAATACTGTATCAAAAACATGTCTACAAATACAGCGTTCGAAAAGTCACCCAAATCGCTCCCAACTAGTCAGAAACATTTAAATTAATGTTTCTAAGCAATTCAATGTATCTGCAGTGAATCTGTTGTTTAAATTTCCAATATTTTTCTTTTTCTCACTTTCTCCTGAAATGGCGTAGAAAATGAGCAAGTCTTGTGGCGTTTGTGGGACTGCATTACAATTACCACTACAGTGTGGCTAAAAGTATCATTGTTTTGGGCATTAAATGCAACAAGCAGGATAAATTCACATACAGAATGTGTGTTTTCAAACTTTTGATTTTTGACCCTTTTTGAGCGACAGCCGCGCGGCTTAAGAAAAATGGCAAAATACGGCCATATTTTTTTCTCGAGGAAACAACCAAACAACAATTTTCCTGCATTTCAAATGCATCCTAAAGCACAGCAAATGCATCAGAAACGGTCTAGTTCTTATTGAAACCCTAACCCTAACCCTAGGTCGGGCACTTTGGGAACTCAAATACTGTATCAAAAACATGTCGACAAATACAGCGTTCGAAAAGTCTCCCAAATCACTCCGAACTCGTCAGAAACATTTAAAATAATGTTTCTAAGCAATTCAATGTATCTGCAGTAAATCTGTTGTTTAAATTTCCAATAGTTTTCTTTTTCTCACTTTCTCCTGAAATGGCGCAGAAAATGAACAAGTCTTGTGGCGTTTTTGGGACTGCATTACAATTACCACTACAGTGTGGCTAAAAGTATCATTGTTTTGGGCATTAAATGCAACAAGCAGGATAAATTCACATACAGAATGTCTGTTTTCAAAATTTGATTTTTGACCCTTTTTCAGCGACAGCCGCGCGGCTTAAGAAAAATGGCAAAATACGGCCATATTTTTTTCTCGAGGAAACAACCAAACAACAATTTTCCTGCATTTCAAATGCATCCTAAAGCACAGCAAATGCATCAGAAACGGTCTAGTTCTTATTGAAACCCTAACCCTAACCCTAGGTCGGGCACTTTGGGAACTCAAATACTGTATCAAAAACATGTCTACAAATACAGCGTTCGAAAAATCACCCAAATCGCTCCCAACTAGTCAGAAACATTTAAAATAATGTTTCTAAGCAATTCAATGTATCTACAGTGAATCTGTTGTTTAAATTTCCAATATTTTTCTTTTTCTCACTTTCTCCTGAAATGGCGCAGAAAATGAGCAAGTCTTGTGGCGTATGTGGGACTACATTACAATTACCACTACAGTGCGGCTAAAAGTATAATTGTTTTGGGCATTAAATGCAACAAGCAGGATAAATTCACATACAGAATGTGTGTTTTCAAACTTTTGATTTTTGACCCTTTTTGAGCGACAGCCACGCGGCTAAAGAAAAATGGCAAAATACGGCCATATTTTTTTCTCGAGGAAACAACCAAACAACAATTTTCCTGCATTTCAAATGCATCCTAAAGCACAGCAAATGCATCAGAAACAGTCTAGTTCTTATTGAAACCCTAACCCTAACCCTAGGTCGGGCACTTTGGGAACTCAAATACCGTATCAAAAACATGTCTACAAATACAGCGTTCGAAAAGTCACCCAAATCGCTCCCAACTAGTCAGAAACATTTAAATTAATGTTTCTAAGCAATTCAATGTATCTGCAGTGAATCTGTTGTTTAAATTTCCAATATTTTTCTTTTTCTCACTTTCTCCTGAAATGGCGCAGAAAATGAGCAAGTCTTGTGGCGTTTGTGGGACTGCATTACAATTACCACTACAGTGTGGCTAAAAGTATCATTGTTTTGGGCATTAAATGCAACAAGCAGGATAAATTCACATACAGAATGTCTGTTTTCAAAATTTGATTTTTGACCCTTTTTCAGCGACAGCCGCGCGGCTTAAGAAAAATGGCAAAATACGGCCATATTTTTTTCTCGAGGAAACAACCAAACAACAATTTTCCTGCATTTCAAATGCATCCTAAAGCACAGCAAATGCATCAGAAACGGTCTAGTTCTTTTTGAAACCCTAACCCTAACCCTAGGTCGGGCACTTTGGGAACTCAAATACTGTATCAAAAACATGTCGACAAATACAGCGTTCGAAAAGTCTCCCAAATCACTCCGAACTAGTCAGAAACATTTAAAATAATGTTTCTAAGCAATTCAATGTATCTGCAGTAAATCTGTTGTTTAAATTTCCAATAGTTTTCTTTTTCTCACTTTCTCCTGAAATGGCGCAGAAAATGAGCAAGTCTTGTGGCGTTTTTGGGACTGCATTACAATTACCACTACAGTGTGGCTAAAAGTATCATTGTTTTGGGCATTAAATGCAACAAGCAGGATAAATTCACATACAGAATGTCTGTTTTCAAAATTTGATTTTTGACCCTTTTTCAGCGACAGCCGCGCGGCTTAAGAAAAATGGCAAAATACGGCCATATTTTTTTCTCGAGGAAACAACCAAACAACAATTTTCCTGCATTTCAAATGCATCCTAAAGCACAGCAAATGCATCAGAAACGGTCTAGTTCTTATTGAAACCCTAACCCTAACCCTAGGTCGGGCACTTTGGGAACTCAAATACTGTATCAAAAACATGTCGACAAATACAGCGTTCGAAAAGTCTCCCAAATCACTCCGAACTCGTCAGAAACATTTAAAATAATGTTTCTAAGCAATTCAATGTATCTGCAGTAAATCTGTTGTTTAAATTTCCAATAGTTTTCTTTTTCTCACTTTCTCCTGAAATGGCGCAGAAAATGAACAAGTCTTGTGGCGTTTTTGGGACTGCATTACAATTACCACTACAGTGTGGCTAAAAGTATCATTGTTTTGGGCATTAAATGCAACAAGCAGGATAAATTCACATACAGAATGTCTGTTTTCAAAATTTGATTTTTGACCCTTTTTCAGCGACAGCCGCGCGGCTTAAGAAAAATGGCAAAATACGGCCATATTTTTTTCTCGAGGAAACAACCAAACAACAATTTTCCTGCATTTCAAATGCATCCTAAAGCACAGCAAATGCATCAGAAACGGTCTAGTTCTTATTGAAACCCTAACCCTAACCCTAGGTCGGGCACTTTGGGAACTCAAATACTGTATCAAAAACATGTCTACAAATACAGCGTTCGAAAAGTCACCCAAATCGCTCCCAACTAGTCAGAAACATTTAAAATAATGTTTCTAAGCAATTCAATGTATCTGCAGTGAATCTGTTGTTTAAATTTCCAATATTTTTCTTTTTCTCACTTTCTCCTGAAATGGCGCAGAAAATGAACAAGTTTTGTGGCGTTTGTGGGACTGCATTACAATTACCACTACAGTGCGGCTAAAAGTATAATTGTTTTGGGCATTAAATGCAACAAGCAGGATAAATTCACATACAGAATGTGTGTTTTCAAACTTTTGATTTTTGACCCTTTTTGAGCGACAGCCGCGCGGCTAAAGAAAAATGGCAAAATACGGCCATATTTTTTTCTCGAGGAAACAACCAAACAACAATTTTCCTGCATTTCAAATGCATCCTAAAGCACAGCAAATGCATCAGAAACGGTCTAGTTCTTATTGAAACCCTAACCCTAACCCTAGGTCGGGCACTTTGGGAACTCAAATACTGTATCAAAAACATGTCTACAAATACAGCGTTCGAAAAGTCACCCAAATCGCTCCCAACTAGTCAGAAACATTTAAATTAATGTTTCTAAGCAATTCAATGTATCTGCAGTGAATCTGTTGTTTAAATTTCCAATATTTTTCTTTTTCTCACTTTCTCCTGAAATGGCGCAGAAAATGAGCAAGTCTTGTGGCGTTTGTGGGACTGCATTACAATTACCACTACAGTGTGGCTAAAAGTATCATTGTTTTGGGCATTAAATGCAACAAGCAGGATAAATTCACATACAGAATGTGTGTTTTCAAAATTTGATTTTTGACCCTTTTTGAGCGACAGCCGCACGGCTTAAGAAAAATGGCAAAATACGGCCATATTTTTTTCTCGAGGAAACAACCAAACAACAATTTTCCTGCATTTCAAATGCATCCTAAAGCTCAGCAAATGCATCAGAAACGGTCTAGTTCTTATTGAAACCCTAACCCTAACCCTAGGTCGGGCACTTTGGGAACTCAAATACTGTATCAAAAACATGTCTACAAATACAGCGTTCGAAAAGTCACCCAAATCGCTCCCAACTAGTCAGAAACATTTAAAATAATGTTTCTAAGCAATTCAATGTATCTACAGTGAATCTGTTGTTTAAATTTCCAATATTTTTCTTTTTCTCACTTTCTCCTGAAATGGCGCAGAAAATGAGAAAGTCTTGTGGCGTTTTTGGGACTGCATTACAATTACCACTACAGTGTGGCTAAAAGTATCATTGTTTTGGGCATTAAATGCAACAAGCAGGATAAATTCACATACAGAATGTGTGTTTTCAAACTTTTGATTTTTGACCCTTTTTGAGCGACAGCCGCGCGGCTTAAGAAAAATGGCAAAATACGGCCATATTTTTTTCTCGAGGAAACAACCAAACAACAATTTTCCTGCATTTCAAATGCATCCTAAAGCACAGCAAATGCATCAGAAACGGTCTAGTTCTTATTGAAACCCTAACCCTAACCCTAGGTCGGGCACTTTGGGAACTCAAATACTGTATCAAAAACATGTCGACAAATACAGCGTTCGAAAAGTCTCCCAAATCACTCCGAACTAGTCAGAAACATTTAAAATAATGTTTCTAAGCAATTCAATGTATCTGCAGTAAATCTGTTGTTTAAATTTCCAATAGTTTTCTTTTTCTCACTTTCTCCTGAAATGGCGCAGAAAATGAACAAGTCTTGTGGCGTTTTTGGGACTGCATTACAATTACCACTACAGTGTGGTTAAAAGTATCATTGTTTTGGGCATTAAATGCAACAAGCAGGATAAATTCACATACAGAATGTCTGTTTTCAAAATTTGATTTTTGACCCTTTTTCAGCGACAGCCGCGCGGCTTAAGAAAAATGGCAAAATACGGCCATATTTTTTTCTCGAGGAAACAACCAAACAACAATTTTCCTGCATTTCAAATGCATCCTAAAGCACAGCAAATGCATCAGAAACGGTCTAGTTCTTATTGAAACCCTAACCCTAACCCTAGGTCGGGCACTTTGGGAACTCAAATACTGTATCAAAAACATGTCTACAAATACAGCATTCGAAAAGTCACCCAAATCGCTCCCAACTAGTCAGAAACATTTAAAATAATGTTTCTAAGCAATTCAATGTATCTGCAGTGAATCTGTTGTTTAAATTTCCAATATTTTTCTTTTTCTCACTTTCTCCTGAAATGGCACAGAAAATGAACAAGTCTTGTGGCGTTTGTGGGACTGCATTACAATTACCACTACAGTGCGGCTAAAAGTATAATTGTTTAGGGCATTAAATGCAACAAGCAGGATAAATTCACATACAGAATGTGTGTTTTCAAACTTTTGATTTTTGACCCTTTTTGAGCGACAGCCGCGCGGCTAAAGAAAAATGGCAAAATACGGCCATATTTTTTTCTCGAGGAAACAACCAAACAACAATTTTCCTGCATTTCAAATGCATCCTAAAGCACAGCAAATGCATCAGAAACGGTCTAGTTCTTATTGAAACCCTAACCCTAACCCTAGGTCGGGCACTTTGGGAACTCAAATACTGTATCAAAAACATGTCTACAAATACAGCGTTCGAAAAGTCACCCAAATCGCTCCCAACTAGTCAGAAACATTTAAAATAATGTTTCTAAGCAATTCAATGTATCTGCAGTGAATCTGTTGTTTAAATTTCCAATATTTTTCTTTTTCTCACTTTCTCCTGAAATGGCGCAGAAAATGAGCAAGTCTTGTGGCGTTTGTGGGACTGCATTACAATTACCACTACAGTGTGGCTAAAAGTATCATTGTTTTGGGCATTAAATGCAACAAGCAGGATAAATTCACATACAGAATGTGTGTTTTCAAAATTTGATTTTTGACCCTTTTTGAGCGACAGCCGCACGGCTTAAGAAAAATGGCAAAATACGGCCATATTTTTTTCTCGAGGAAACAACCAAACAACAATTTTCCTGCATTTCAAATGCATCCTAAAGCTCAGCAAATGCATCAGAAACGGTCTAGTTCTTATTGAAACCCTAACCCTAACCCTAGGTCGGGCACTTTGGGAACTCAAATACTGTATCAAAAACATGTCTACAAATACAGCATTCGAAAAGTCACCCAAATCGCTCCCAACTAGTCAGAAACATTTAAAATAATGTTTCTAAGCAATTCAATGTATCTGCAGTGAATCTGTTGTTTAAATTTCCAATATTTTTCTTTTTCTCACTTTCTCCTGAAATGGCACAGAAAATGAACAAGTCTTGTGGCGTTTGTGGGACTGCATTACAATTACCACTACAGTGCGGCTAAAAGTATAATTGTTTAGGGCATTAAATGCAACAAGCAGGATAAATTCACATACAGAATGTGTGTTTTCAAACTTTTGATTTTTGACCCTTTTTGAGCGACAGCCGCGCGGCTAAAGAAAAATGGCAAAATACGGCCATATTTTTTTCTCGAGGAAACAACCAAACAACAATTTTCCTGCATTTCAAATGCATCCTAAAGCACAGCAAATGCATCAGAAACGGTCTAGTTCTTATTGAAACCCTAACCCTAACCCTAGGTCGGGCACTTTGGGAACTCAAATACTGTATCAAAAACATGTCTACAAATACAGCGTTCGAAAAGTCACCCAAATCGCTCCCAACTAGTCAGAAACATTTAAATTAATGTTTCTAAGCAATTCAATGTATCTGCAGTGAATCTGTTGTTTAAATTTCCAATATTTTTCTTTTTCTCACTTTCTCCTGAAATGGCGCAGAAAATGAGCAAGTCTTGTGGCGTTTGTGGGACTGCATTACAATTACCACTACAGTGTGGCTAAAAGTATCATTGTTTTGGGCATTAAATGCAACAAGCAGGATAAATTCACATACAGAATGTGTGTTTTCAAACTTTTGATTTTTGACCCTTTTTGAGCGACAGCCGCGCGGCTTAAGAAAAATGGCAAAATACGGCCATATTTTTTTCTCGAGGAAACAACCAAACAACAATTTTCCTGCATTTCAAATGCATCCTAAAGCACAGCAAATGCATCAGAAACGGTCTAGTTCTTATTGAAACCCTAACCCTAACCCTAGGTCTGGCACTTTGGGAACTCAAATACTGTATCAAAAACATGTCTACAAATACAGCGTTCGAAAAGTCACCCAAATCGCTCCCAACTAGTCAGAAACATTTAAAATAATGTTTCTAAGCAATTCAATGTATCTGCAGTGAATCTGTTGTTTAAATTTCCAATATTTTTCTTTTTCTCACTTTCTCCTGAAAAGGCGCAGAAAATGAGCAAGTCTTGAGGCGTTTTTGGGACTGCATTACAATTACCACTACAGTGTGGCTAAAAGTATCATTGTTTTGGGCATTAAATGCAACAAGCAGGATAAATTCACATACTGAATGTCTGTTTTCAAAATTTGATTTTTGACCCTTTTTCAGCGACAGCCGCGCGGCTTAAGAAAAATGGCAAAATACGGCCATATTTTTTTCTCGAGGAAACAACCAAACAACAATTTTCCTGCATTTCAAATGCATCCTAAAGCACAGCAAATGCATCAGAAACGGTCTAGTTCTTATTGAAACCCTAACCCTAACCCTAGGTCGGGCACTTTGGGAACTCAAATACTGTATCAAAAACATGTCGACAAATACAGCGTTCGAAAAGTCTCCCAAATCACTCCGAACTCGTCAGAAACATTTAAAATAATGTTTCTAAGCAATTCAATGTATCTGCAGTAAATCTGTTGTTTAAATTTCCAATAGTTTTCTTTTTCTCACTTTCTCCTGAAATGGCGCAGAAAATGAACAAGTCTTGTGGCGTTTTTGGGACTGCATTACAATTACCACTACAGTGTGGCTAAAAGTATCATTGTTTTGGGCATTAAATGCAACAAGCAGGATAAATTCACATACAGAATGTCTGTTTTCAAAATTTGATTTTTGACCCTTTTTCAGCGACAGCCGCGCGGCTTAAGAAAAATGGCAAAATACGGCCATATTTTTTTCTCGAGGAAACAACCAAACAACAATTTTCCTGCATTTCAAATGCATCCTAAAGCACAGCAAATGCATCAGAAACGGTCTAGTTCTTATTGAAACCCTAACCCTAACCCTAGGTCGGGCACTTTGGGAACTCAAATACTGTATCAAAAACATGTCTACAAATACAGCGTTCGAAAAGTCACCCAAATCGCTCCCAACTAGTCAGAAACATTTAAAATAATGTTTCTAAGCAATTCAATGTATCTGCAGTGAATCTGTTGTTTAAATTTCCAATATTTTTCTTTTTCTCACTTTCTCCTGAAATGGCGCAGAAAATGAACAAGTTTTGTGGCGTTTGTGGGACTGCATTACAATTACCACTACAGTGCGGCTAAAAGTATAATTGTTTTGGGCATTAAATGCAACAAGCAGGATAAATTCACATACAGAATGTGTGTTTTCAAACTTTTGATTTTTGACCCTTTTTGAGCGACAGCCGCGCGGCTAAAGAAAAATGGCAAAATACGGCCATATTTTTTTCTCGAGGAAACAACCAAACAACAATTTTCCTGCATTTCAAATGCATCCTAAAGCACAGCAAATGCATCAGAAACGGTCTAGTTCTTATTGAAACCCTAACCCTAACCCTAGGTCGGGCACTTTGGGAACTCAAATACTGTATCAAAAACATGTCTACAAATACAGCGTTCGAAAAGTCACCCAAATCGCTCCCAACTAGTCAGAAACATTTAAATTAATGTTTCTAAGCAATTCAATGTATCTGCAGTGAATCTGTTGTTTAAATTTCCAATATTTTTCTTTTTCTCACTTTCTCCTGAAATGGCGCAGAAAATGAGCAAGTCTTGTGGCGTTTGTGGGACTGCATTACAATTACCACTACAGTGTGGCTAAAAGTATCATTGTTTTGGGCATTAAATGCAACAAGCAGGATAAATTCACATACAGAATGTGTGTTTTCAAAATTTGATTTTTGACCCTTTTTGAGCGACAGCCGCACGGCTTAAGAAAAATGGCAAAATACGGCCATATTTTTTTCTCGAGGAAACAACCAAACAACAATTTTCCTGCATTTCAAATGCATCCTAAAGCTCAGCAAATGCATCAGAAACGGTCTAGTTCTTATTGAAACCCTAACCCTAACCCTAGGTCGGGCACTTTGGGAACTCAAATACTGTATCAAAAACATGTCTACAAATACAGCGTTCGAAAAGTCACCCAAATCGCTCCCAACTAGTCAGAAACATTTAAATTAATGTTTCTAAGCAATTCAATGTATCTGCAGTGAATCTGTTGTTTAAATTTCCAATATTTTTCTTTTTCTCACTTTCTCCTGAAATGGCGCAGAAAATGAGCAAGTCTTGTGGCGTTTGTGGGACTGCATTACAATTACCACTACAGTGTGGCTAAAAGTATCATTGTTTTGGGCATTAAATGCAACAAGCAGGATAAATTCACATACAGAATGTGTGTTTTCAAACTTTTGATTTTTGACCCTTTTTGAGCGACAGCCGCGCGGCTTAAGAAAAATGGCAAAATACGGCCATATTTTTTTCTCGAGGAAACAACCAAACAACAATTTTCCTGCATTTCAAATGCATCCTAAAGCACAGCAAATGCATCAGAAACGGTCTAGTTCTTATTGAAACCCTAACCCTAACCCTAGGTCTGGCACTTTGGGAACTCAAATACTGTATCAAAAACATGTCTACAAATACAGCGTTCGAAAAGTCACCCAAATCGCTCCCAACTAGTCAGAAACATTTAAAATAATGTTTCTAAGCAATTCAATGTATCTGCAGTGAATCTGTTGTTTAAATTTCCAATATTTTTCTTTTTCTCACTTTCTCCTGAAAAGGCGCAGAAAATGAGCAAGTCTTGAGGCGTTTTTGGGACTGCATTACAATTACCACTACAGTGTGGCTAAAAGTATCATTGTTTTGGGCATTAAATGCAACAAGCAGGATAAATTCACATACTGAATGTCTGTTTTCAAAATTTGATTTTTGACCCTTTTTCAGCGACAGCCGCGCGGCTTAAGAAAAATGGCAAAATACGGCCATATTTTTTTCTCGAGGAAACAACCAAACAACAATTTTCCTGCATTTCAAATGCATCCTAAAGCACAGCAAATGCATCAGAAACGGTCTAGTTCTTATTGAAACCCTAACCCTAACCCTAGGTCGGGCACTTTGGGAACTCAAATACTGTATCAAAAACATGTCGACAAATACAGCGTTCGAAAAGTCTCCCAAATCACTCCGAACTCGTCAGAAACATTTAAAATAATGTTTCTAAGCAATTCAATGTATCTGCAGTAAATCTGTTGTTTAAATTTCCAATAGTTTTCTTTTTCTCACTTTCTCCTGAAATGGCGCAGAAAATGAACAAGTCTTGTGGCGTTTTTGGGACTGCATTACAATTACCACTACAGTGTGGCTAAAAGTATCATTGTTTTGGGCATTAAATGCAACAAGCAGGATAAATTCACATACAGAATGTCTGTTTTCAAAATTTGATTTTTGACCCTTTTTCAGCGACAGCCGCGCGGCTTAAGAAAAATGGCAAAATACGGCCATATTTTTTTCTCGAGGAAACAACCAAACAACAATTTTCCTGCATTTCAAATGCATCCTAAAGCACAGCAAATGCATCAGAAACGGTCTAGTTCTTATTGAAACCCTAACCCTAACCCTAGGTCGGGCACTTTGGGAACTCAAATACTGTATCAAAAACATGTCTACAAATACAGCGTTCGAAAAGTCACCCAAATCGCTCCCAACTAGTCAGAAACATTTAAAATAATGTTTCTAAGCAATTCAATGTATCTGCAGTGAATCTGTTGTTTAAATTTCCAATATTTTTCTTTTTCTCACTTTCTCCTGAAATGGCGCAGAAAATGAACAAGTTTTGTGGCGTTTGTGGGACTGCATTACAATTACCACTACAGTGCGGCTAAAAGTATAATTGTTTTGGGCATTAAATGCAACAAGCAGGATAAATTCACATACAGAATGTGTGTTTTCAAACTTTTGATTTTTGACCCTTTTTGAGCGACAGCCGCGCGGCTAAAGAAAAATGGCAAAATACGGCCATATTTTTTTCTCGAGGAAACAACCAAACAACAATTTTCCTGCATTTCAAATGCATCCTAAAGCACAGCAAATGCATCAGAAACGGTCTAGTTCTTATTGAAACCCTAACCCTAACCCTAGGTCGGGCACTTTGGGAACTCAAATACTGTATCAAAAACATGTCTACAAATACAGCGTTCGAAAAGTCACCCAAATCGCTCCCAACTAGTCAGAAACATTTAAATTAATGTTTCTAAGCAATTCAATGTATCTGCAGTGAATCTGTTGTTTAAATTTCCAATATTTTTCTTTTTCTCACTTTCTCCTGAAATGGCGCAGAAAATGAGCAAGTCTTGTGGCGTTTGTGGGACTGCATTACAATTACCACTACAGTGTGGCTAAAAGTATCATTGTTTTGGGCATTAAATGCAACAAGCAGGATAAATTCACATACAGAATGTGTGTTTTCAAAATTTGATTTTTGACCCTTTTTGAGCGACAGCCGCACGGCTTAAGAAAAATGGCAAAATACGGCCATATTTTTTTCTCGAGGAAACAACCAAACAACAATTTTCCTGCATTTCAAATGCATCCTAAAGCTCAGCAAATGCATCAGAAACGGTCTAGTTCTTATTGAAACCCTAACCCTAACCCTAGGTCGGGCACTTTGGGAACTCAAATACTGTATCAAAAACATGTCTACAAATACAGCGTTCGAAAAGTCACCCAAATCGCTCCCAACTAGTCAGAAACATTTAAAATAATGTTTCTAAGCAATTCAATGTATCTACAGTGAATCTGTTGTTTAAATTTCCAATATTTTTCTTTTTCTCACTTTCTCCTGAAATGGCGCAGAAAATGAGAAAGTCTTGTGGCGTTTTTGGGACTGCATTACAATTACCACTACAGTGTGGCTAAAAGTATCATTGTTTTGGGCATTAAATGCAACAAGCAGGATAAATTCACATACAGAATGTGTGTTTTCAAACTTTTGATTTTTGACCCTTTTTGAGCGACAGCCGCGCGGCTTAAGAAAAATGGCAAAATACGGCCATATTTTTTTCTCGAGGAAACAACCAAACAACAATTTTCCTGCATTTCAAATGCATCCTAAAGCACAGCAAATGCATCAGAAACGGTCTAGTTCTTATTGAAACCCTAACCCTAACCCTAGGTCGGGCACTTTGGGAACTCAAATACTGTATCAAAAACATGTCGACAAATACAGCGTTCGAAAAGTCTCCCAAATCACTCCGAACTAGTCAGAAACATTTAAAATAATGTTTCTAAGCAATTCAATGTATCTGCAGTAAATCTGTTGTTTAAATTTCCAATAGTTTTCTTTTTCTCACTTTCTCCTGAAATGGCGCAGAAAATGAACAAGTCTTGTGGCGTTTTTGGGACTGCATTACAATTACCACTACAGTGTGGCTAAAAGTATCATTGTTTTGGGCATTAAATGCAACAAGCAGGATAAATTCACATACAGAATGTCTGTTTTCAAAATTTGATTTTTGACCCTTTTTCAGCGACAGCCGCGCGGCTTAAGAAAAATGGCAAAATACGGCCATATTTTTTTCTCGAGGAAACAACCAAACAACAATTTTCCTGCATTTCAAATGCATCCTAAAGCACAGCAAATGCATCAGAAACGGTCTAGTTCTTATTGAAACCCTAACCCTAACCCTAGGTCGGGCACTTTGGGAACTCAAATACTGTATCAAAAACATGTCTACAAATACAGCATTCGAAAAGTCACCCAAATCGCTCCCAACTAGTCAGAAACATTTAAAATAATGTTTCTAAGCAATTCAATGTATCTGCAGTGAATCTGTTGTTTAAATTTCCAATATTTTTCTTTTTCTCACTTTCTCCTGAAATGGCACAGAAAATGAACAAGTCTTGTGGCGTTTGTGGGACTGCATTACAATTACCACTACAGTGCGGCTAAAAGTATAATTGTTTAGGGCATTAAATGCAACAAGCAGGATAAATTCACATACAGAATGTGTGTTTTCAAACTTTTGATTTTTGACCCTTTTTGAGCGACAGCCGCGCGGCTAAAGAAAAATGGCAAAATACGGCCATATTTTTTTCTCGAGGAAACAACCAAACAACAATTTTCCTGCATTTCAAATGCATCCTAAAGCACAGCAAATGCATCAGAAACGGTCTAGTTCTTATTGAAACCCTAACCCTAACCCTAGGTCGGGCACTTTGGGAACTCAAATACTGTATCAAAAACATGTCTACAAATACAGCGTTCGAAAAGTCACCCAAATCGCTCCCAACTAGTCAGAAACATTTAAATTAATGTTTCTAAGCAATTCAATGTATCTGCAGTGAATCTGTTGTTTAAATTTCCAATATTTTTCTTTTTCTCACTTTCTCCTGAAATGGCGCAGAAAATGAGCAAGTCTTGTGGCGTTTGTGGGACTGCATTACAATTACCACTACAGTGTGGCTAAAAGTATCATTGTTTTGGGCATTAAATGCAACAAGCAGGATAAATTCACATACAGAATGTGTGTTTTCAAACTTTTGATTTTTGACCCTTTTTGAGCGACAGCCGCGCGGCTTAAGAAAAATGGCAAAATACGGCCATATTTTTTTCTCGAGGAAACAACCAAACAACAATTTTCCTGCATTTCAAATGCATCCTAAAGCACAGCAAATGCATCAGAAACGGTCTAGTTCTTATTGAAACCCTAACCCTAACCCTAGGTCTGGCACTTTGGGAACTCAAATACTGTATCAAAAACATGTCTACAAATACAGCGTTCGAAAAGTCACCCAAATCGCTCCCAACTAGTCAGAAACATTTAAAATAATGTTTCTAAGCAATTCAATGTATCTGCAGTGAATCTGTTGTTTAAATTTCCAATATTTTTCTTTTTCTCACTTTCTCCTGAAAAGGCGCAGAAAATGAGCAAGTCTTGAGGCGTTTTTGGGACTGCATTACAATTACCACTACAGTGTGGCTAAAAGTATCATTGTTTTGGGCATTAAATGCAACAAGCAGGATAAATTCACATACAGAATGTCTGTTTTCAAAATTTGATTTTTGACCCTTTTTCAGCGACAGCCGCGCGGCTTAAGAAAAATGGCAAAATACGGCCATATTTTTTTCTCGAGGAAACAACCAAACAACAATTTTCCTGCATTTCAAATGCATCCTAAAGCACAGCAAATGCATCAGAAACGGTCTAGTTCTTATTGAAACCCTAACCCTAACCCTAGGTCGGGCACTTTGGGAACTCAAATACTGTATCAAAAACATGTCGACAAATACAGCGTTCGAAAAGTCTCCCAAATCACTCCGAACTAGTCAGAAACATTTAAAATAATGTTTCTAAGCAATTCAATGTATCTGCAGTAAATCTGTTGTTTAAATTTCCAATAGTTTTCTTTTTCTCACTTTCTCCTGAAATGGCGCAGAAAATGAGCAAGTCTTGTGGCGTTTTTGAGACTGCATTACAATTACCACTACAGTGTGGCTAAAAGTATCATTGTTTTGGGCATTAAATGCAACAAGCAGGATAAATTCACATACAGAATGTGTGTTTTCAAACTGTTGATTTTTGACCCTTTTTGAGCGACAGCCGCACGGCTTAAGAAAAATGGCAAAATACGGCCATATTTTTTTCTCGAGGAAACAACCAAACAACAATTTTCCTGCATTTCAAATGCATCCTAAAGCTCAAGAAATGCATCAGAAACGGTCTAGTTCTTAATGAAACCCTAACCCTAACCCTAGGTCGGGCACTTTGGGAACTCAAATACTGTATCAAAAACATGTCTACAAATACAGCGTTCGAAAAGTCACCCAAATCGCTCCCAACTAGTCAGAAACATTTAAAATAATGTTTCTAAGCAATTCAATGTATCTACAGTGAATCTGTTGTTTAAATTTCCAATATTTTTCTTTTTCTCACTTTCTCCTGAAATGGCGCAGAAAATGAGAAAGTCTTGTGGCGTTTTTGGGACTGCATTACAATTACCACTACAGTGTGGCTAAAAGTATCATTGTTTTGGGCATTAAATGCAACAAGCAGGATAAATTCACATACAGAATGTGTGTTTTCAAACTTTTGATTTTTGACCCTTTTTGAGCGACAGCCGCGCGGCTTAAGAAAAATGGCAAAATACGGCCATATTTTTTTCTCGAGGAAACAACCAAACAACAATTTTCCTGCATTTCAAATGCATCCTAAAGCACAGCAAATGCATCAGAAACGGTCTAGTTCTTATTGAAACCCTAACCCTAACCCTAGGTCGGGCACTTTGGGAACTCAAATACTGTATCAAAAACATGTCGACAAATACAGCGTTCGAAAAGTCTCCCAAATCACTCCGAACTCGTCAGAAACATTTAAAATAATGTTTCTAAGCAATTCAATGTATCTGCAGTAAATCTGTTGTTTAAATTTCCAATAGTTTTCTTTTTCTCACTTTCTCCTGAAATGGCGCAGAAAATGAACAAGTCTTGTGGCGTTTTTGGGACTGCATTACAATTACCACTACAGTGTGGCTAAAAGTATCATTGTTTTGGGCATTAAATGCAACAAGCAGGATAAATTCACATACAGAATGTCTG
Organism: Atractosteus spatula; assembly: GCF_055471065.1. NCBI lineage: Eukaryota > Metazoa > Chordata > Actinopteri > Semionotiformes > Lepisosteidae > Atractosteus > Atractosteus spatula. The sequence goes on from NC_142718.1 coordinate 29,575,043, forward strand.
TTTTCAAAATTTGATTTTTGACCCTTTTTCAGCGACAGCCGCGCGGCTTAAGAAAAATGGCAAAATACGGCCATATTTTTTTCTCGAGGAAACAACCAAACAACAATTTTCCTGCATTTCAAATGCATCCTAAAGCACAGCAAATGCATCAGAAACGGTCTAGTTCTTATTGAAACCCTAACCCTAACCCTAGGTCGGGCACTTTGGGAACTCAAATACTGTATCAAAAACATGTCTACAAATACAGCATTCGAAAAGTCACCCAAATCGCTCCCAACTAGTCAGAAACATTTAAAATAATGTTTCTAAGCAATTCAATGTATCTGCAGTGAATCTGTTGTTTAAATTTCCAATATTTTTCTTTTTCTCACTTTCTCCTGAAATGGCACAGAAAATGAACAAGTCTTGTGGCGTTTGTGGGACTGCATTACAATTACCACTACAGTGCGGCTAAAAGTATAATTGTTTAGGGCATTAAATGCAACAAGCAGGATAAATTCACATACAGAATGTGTGTTTTCAAACTTTTGATTTTTGACCCTTTTTGAGCGACAGCCGCGCGGCTAAAGAAAAATGGCAAAATACGGCCATATTTTTTTCTCGAGGAAACAACCAAACAACAATTTTCCTGCATTTCAAATGCATCCTAAAGCACAGCAAATGCATCAGAAACGGTCTAGTTCTTATTGAAACCCTAACCCTAACCCTAGGTCGGGCACTTTGGGAACTCAAATACTGTATCAAAAACATGTCTACAAATACAGCGTTCGAAAAGTCACCCAAATCGCTCCCAACTAGTCAGAAACATTTAAATTAATGTTTCTAAGCAATTCAATGTATCTGCAGTGAATCTGTTGTTTAAATTTCCAATATTTTTCTTTTTCTCACTTTCTCCTGAAATGGCGCAGAAAATGAGCAAGTCTTGTGGCGTTTGTGGGACTGCATTACAATTACCACTACAGTGTGGCTAAAAGTATCATTGTTTTGGGCATTAAATGCAACAAGCAGGATAAATTCACATACAGAATGTGTGTTTTCAAACTTTTGATTTTTGACCCTTTTTGAGCGACAGCCGCGCGGCTTAAGAAAAATGGCAAAATACGGCCATATTTTTTTCTCGAGGAAACAACCAAACAACAATTTTCCTGCATTTCAAATGCATCCTAAAGCACAGCAAATGCATCAGAAACGGTCTAGTTCTTATTGAAACCCTAACCCTAACCCTAGGTCTGGCACTTTGGGAACTCAAATACTGTATCAAAAACATGTCTACAAATACAGCGTTCGAAAAGTCACCCAAATCGCTCCCAACTAGTCAGAAACATTTAAAATAATGTTTCTAAGCAATTCAATGTATCTGCAGTGAATCTGTTGTTTAAATTTCCAATATTTTTCTTTTTCTCACTTTCTCCTGAAAAGGCGCAGAAAATGAGCAAGTCTTGAGGCGTTTTTGGGACTGCATTACAATTACCACTACAGTGTGGCTAAAAGTATCATTGTTTTGGGCATTAAATGCAACAAGCAGGATAAATTCACATACAGAATGTCTGTTTTCAAAATTTGATTTTTGACCCTTTTTCAGCGACAGCCGCGCGGCTTAAGAAAAATGGCAAAATACGGCCATATTTTTTTCTCGAGGAAACAACCAAACAACAATTTTCCTGCATTTCAAATGCATCCTAAAGCACAGCAAATGCATCAGAAACGGTCTAGTTCTTATTGAAACCCTAACCCTAACCCTAGGTCGGGCACTTTGGGAACTCAAATACTGTATCAAAAACATGTCGACAAATACAGCGTTCGAAAAGTCTCCCAAATCACTCCGAACTAGTCAGAAACATTTAAAATAATGTTTCTAAGCAATTCAATGTATCTGCAGTAAATCTGTTGTTTAAATTTCCAATAGTTTTCTTTTTCTCACTTTCTCCTGAAATGGCGCAGAAAATGAGCAAGTCTTGTGGCGTTTTTGAGACTGCATTACAATTACCACTACAGTGTGGCTAAAAGTATCATTGTTTTGGGCATTAAATGCAACAAGCAGGATAAATTCACATACAGAATGTGTGTTTTCAAACTGTTGATTTTTGACCCTTTTTGAGCGACAGCCGCACGGCTTAAGAAAAATGGCAAAATACGGCCATATTTTTTTCTCGAGGAAACAACCAAACAACAATTTTCCTGCATTTCAAATGCATCCTAAAGCTCAAGAAATGCATCAGAAACGGTCTAGTTCTTAATGAAACCCTAACCCTAACCCTAGGTCGGGCACTTTGGGAACTCAAATACTGTATCAAAAACATGTCTACAAATACAGCGTTCGAAAAGTCACCCAAATCGCTCCCAACTAGTCAGAAACATTTAAAATAATGTTTCTAAGCAATTCAATGTATCTACAGTGAATCTGTTGTTTAAATTTCCAATATTTTTCTTTTTCTCACTTTCTCCTGAAATGGCGCAGAAAATGAGAAAGTCTTGTGGCGTTTTTGGGACTGCATTACAATTACCACTACAGTGTGGCTAAAAGTATCATTGTTTTGGGCATTAAATGCAACAAGCAGGATAAATTCACATACAGAATGTGTGTTTTCAAACTTTTGATTTTTGACCCTTTTTGAGCGACAGCCGCGCGGCTTAAGAAAAATGGCAAAATACGGCCATATTTTTTTCTCGAGGAAACAACCAAACAACAATTTTCCTGCATTTCAAATGCATCCTAAAGCACAGCAAATGCATCAGAAACGGTCTAGTTCTTATTGAAACCCTAACCCTAACCCTAGGTCGGGCACTTTGGGAACTCAAATACTGTATCAAAAACATGTCGACAAATACAGCGTTCGAAAAGTCTCCCAAATCACTCCGAACTCGTCAGAAACATTTAAAATAATGTTTCTAAGCAATTCAATGTATCTGCAGTAAATCTGTTGTTTAAATTTCCAATAGTTTTCTTTTTCTCACTTTCTCCTGAAATGGCGCAGAAAATGAACAAGTCTTGTGGCGTTTTTGGGACTGCATTACAATTACCACTACAGTGTGGCTAAAAGTATCATTGTTTTGGGCATTAAATGCAACAAGCAGGATAAATTCACATACAGAATGTCTGTTTTCAAAATTTGATTTTTGACCCTTTTTCAGCGACAGCCGCGCGGCTTAAGAAAAATGGCAAAATACGGCCATATTTTTTTCTCGAGGAAACAACCAAACAACAATTTTCCTGCATTTCAAATGCATCCTAAAGCACAGCAAATGCATCAGAAACGGTCTAGTTCTTATTGAAACCCTAACCCTAACCCTAGGTCGGGCACTTTGGGAACTCAAATACTGTATCAAAAACATGTCTACAAATACAGCGTTCGAAAAGTCACCCAAATCGCTCCCAACTAGTCAGAAACATTTAAAATAATGTTTCTAAGCAATTCAATGTATCTGCAGTGAATCTGTTGTTTAAATTTCCAATATTTTTCTTTTTCTCACTTTCTCCTGAAATGGCGCAGAAAATGAGCAAGTCTTGTGGCGTTTGTGGGACTGCATTACAATTACCACTACAGTGTGGCTAAAAGTATCATTGTTTTGGGCATTAAATGCAACAAGCAGGATAAATTCACATACAGAATGTGTGTTTTCAAACTTTTGATTTTTGACCCTTTTTGAGCGACAGCCGCGCGGCTTAAGAAAAATGGCAAAATACGGCCATATTTTTTTCTCGAGGAAACAACCAAACAACAATTTTCCTGCATTTCAAATGCATCCTAAAGCACAGCAAATGCATCAGAAAATGTCTAGTTCTTTTTGAAACCCTAACCCTAACCCTAGGTCGGGCACTTTGGGAACTCAAATACTCTATCAAAAACATGTCTACAAATACAGCGTTCGAAAAGTCACCCAAATCGCTCCCAACTAGTCAGAAACATTTAAAATAATGTTTCTAAGCAATTCAATGTATCTACAGTGAATCTGTTGTTTAAATTTCCAATATTTTTCTTTTTCTCACTTTCTCCTGAAATGGCGCAGAAAATGAGAAAGTCTTGTGGCGTATGTGGGACTACATTACAATTACCACTACAGTGCGGCTAAAAGTATAATTGTTTTGGGCATTAAATGCAACAAGCAGGATAAATTCACATACAGAATGTGTGTTTTCAAACTTTTGATTTTTGACCCTTTTTGAGCGACAGCCACGCGGCTAAAGAAAAATGGCAAAATACGGCCATATTTTTTTCTCGAGGAAACAACCAAACAACAATTTTCCTGCATTTCAAATGCATCCTAAAGCACAGCAAATGCATCAGAAACAGTCTAGTTCTTATTGAAACCCTAACCCTAACCCTAGGTCGGGCACTTTGGGAACTCAAATACTGTATCAAAAACATGTCTACAAATACAGCGTTCGAAAAGTCACCCAAATCGCTCCCAACTAGTCAGAAACATTTAAATTAATGTTTCTAAGCAATTCAATGTATCTGCAGTGAATCTGTTGTTTAAATTTCCAATATTTTTCTTTTTCTCACTTTCTCCTGAAATGGCGCAGAAAATGAGCAAGTCTTGTGGCGTTTTTGGGACTGCATTACAATTACCACTACAGTGTGGCTAAAAGTATCATTGTTTTGGGCATTAAATGCAACAAGCAGGATAAATTCACATACAGAATGTCTGTTTTCAAAATTTGATTTTTGACCCTTTTTCAGCGACAGCCGCGCGGCTTAAGAAAAATGGCAAAATACGGCCATATTTTTTTCTCGAGGAAACAACCAAACAACAATTTTCCTGCATTTCAAATGCATCCTAAAGCACAGCAAATGCATCAGAAACGGTCTAGTTCTTATTGAAACCCTAACCCTAACCCTAGGTCGGGCACTTTGGGAACTCAAATACTGTATCAAAAACATGTCTACAAATACAGCATTCGAAAAGTCACCCAAATCGCTCCCAACTAGTCAGAAACATTTAAAATAATGTTTCTAAGCAATTCAATGTATCTGCAGTGAATCTGTTGTTTAAATTTCCAATATTTTTCTTTTTCTCACTTTCTCCTGAAATGGCACAGAAAATGAACAAGTCTTGTGGCGTTTGTGGGACTGCATTACAATTACCACTACAGTGCGGCTAAAAGTATAATTGTTTAGGGCATTAAATGCAACAAGCAGGATAAATTCACATACAGAATGTGTGTTTTCAAACTTTTGATTTTTGACCCTTTTTGAGCGACAGCCGCGCGGCTAAAGAAAAATGGCAAAATACGGCCATATTTTTTTCTCGAGGAAACAACCAAACAACAATTTTCCTGCATTTCAAATGCATCCTAAAGCACAGCAAATGCATCAGAAACGGTCTAGTTCTTATTGAAACCCTAACCCTAACCCTAGGTCGGGCACTTTGGGAACTCAAATACTGTATCAAAAACATGTCTACAAATACAGCGTTCGAAAAGTCACCCAAATCGCTCCCAACTAGTCAGAAACATTTAAATTAATGTTTCTAAGCAATTCAATGTATCTGCAGTGAATCTGTTGTTTAAATTTCCAATATTTTTCTTTTTCTCACTTTCTCCTGAAATGGCGCAGAAAATGAGCAAGTCTTGTGGCGTTTGTGGGACTGCATTACAATTACCACTACAGTGTGGCTAAAAGTATCATTGTTTTGGGCATTAAATGCAACAAGCAGGATAAATTCACATACAGAATGTGTGTTTTCAAACTTTTGATTTTTGACCCTTTTTGAGCGACAGCCGCGCGGCTTAAGAAAAATGGCAAAATACGGCCATATTTTTTTCTCGAGGAAACAACCAAACAACAATTTTCCTGCATTTCAAATGCATCCTAAAGCACAGCAAATGCATCAGAAACGGTCTAGTTCTTATTGAAACCCTAACCCTAACCCTAGGTCTGGCACTTTGGGAACTCAAATACTGTATCAAAAACATGTCTACAAATACAGCGTTCGAAAAGTCACCCAAATCGCTCCCAACTAGTCAGAAACATTTAAAATAATGTTTCTAAGCAATTCAATGTATCTGCAGTGAATCTGTTGTTTAAATTTCCAATATTTTTCTTTTTCTCACTTTCTCCTGAAAAGGCGCAGAAAATGAGCAAGTCTTGAGGCGTTTTTGGGACTGCATTACAATTACCACTACAGTGTGGCTAAAAGTATCATTGTTTTGGGCATTAAATGCAACAAGCAGGATAAATTCACATACAGAATGTCTGTTTTCAAAATTTGATTTTTGACCCTTTTTCAGCGACAGCCGCGCGGCTTAAGAAAAATGGCAAAATACGGCCATATTTTTTTCTCGAGGAAACAACCAAACAACAATTTTCCTGCATTTCAAATGCATCCTAAAGCACAGCAAATGCATCAGAAACGGTCTAGTTCTTATTGAAACCCTAACCCTAACCCTAGGTCGGGCACTTTGGGAACTCAAATACTGTATCAAAAACATGTCGACAAATACAGCGTTCGAAAAGTCTCCCAAATCACTCCGAACTAGTCAGAAACATTTAAAATAATGTTTCTAAGCAATTCAATGTATCTGCAGTAAATCTGTTGTTTAAATTTCCAATAGTTTTCTTTTTCTCACTTTCTCCTGAAATGGCGCAGAAAATGAGCAAGTCTTGTGGCGTTTTTGAGACTGCATTACAATTACCACTACAGTGTGGCTAAAAGTATCATTGTTTTGGGCATTAAATGCAACAAGCAGGATAAATTCACATACAGAATGTGTGTTTTCAAACTGTTGATTTTTGACCCTTTTTGAGCGACAGCCGCACGGCTTAAGAAAAATGGCAAAATACGGCCATATTTTTTTCTCGAGGAAACAACCAAACAACAATTTTCCTGCATTTCAAATGCATCCTAAAGCTCAAGAAATGCATCAGAAACGGTCTAGTTCTTAATGAAACCCTAACCCTAACCCTAGGTCGGGCACTTTGGGAACTCAAATACTGTATCAAAAACATGTCTACAAATACAGCGTTCGAAAAGTCACCCAAATCGCTCCCAACTAGTCAGAAACATTTAAAATAATGTTTCTAAGCAATTCAATGTATCTACAGTGAATCTGTTGTTTAAATTTCCAATATTTTTCTTTTTCTCACTTTCTCCTGAAATGGCGCAGAAAATGAGAAAGTCTTGTGGCGTTTTTGGGACTGCATTACAATTACCACTACAGTGTGGCTAAAAGTATCATTGTTTTGGGCATTAAATGCAACAAGCAGGATAAATTCACATACAGAATGTGTGTTTTCAAACTTTTGATTTTTGACCCTTTTTGAGCGACAGCCGCGCGGCTTAAGAAAAATGGCAAAATACGGCCATATTTTTTTCTCGAGGAAACAACCAAACAACAATTTTCCTGCATTTCAAATGCATCCTAAAGCACAGCAAATGCATCAGAAACGGTCTAGTTCTTATTGAAACCCTAACCCTAACCCTAGGTCGGGCACTTTGGGAACTCAAATACTGTATCAAAAACATGTCGACAAATACAGCGTTCGAAAAGTCTCCCAAATCACTCCGAACTCGTCAGAAACATTTAAAATAATGTTTCTAAGCAATTCAATGTATCTGCAGTAAATCTGTTGTTTAAATTTCCAATAGTTTTCTTTTTCTCACTTTCTCCTGAAATGGCGCAGAAAATGAACAAGTCTTGTGGCGTTTTTGGGACTGCATTACAATTACCACTACAGTGTGGCTAAAAGTATCATTGTTTTGGGCATTAAATGCAACAAGCAGGATAAATTCACATACAGAATGTCTGTTTTCAAAATTTGATTTTTGACCCTTTTTCAGCGACAGCCGCGCGGCTTAAGAAAAATGGCAAAATACGGCCATATTTTTTTCTCGAGGAAACAACCAAACAACAATTTTCCTGCATTTCAAATGCATCCTAAAGCACAGCAAATGCATCAGAAACGGTCTAGTTCTTATTGAAACCCTAACCCTAACCCTAGGTCGGGCACTTTGGGAACTCAAATACTGTATCAAAAACATGTCTACAAATACAGCATTCGAAAAGTCACCCAAATCGCTCCCAACTAGTCAGAAACATTTAAAATAATGTTTCTAAGCAATTCAATGTATCTGCAGTGAATCTGTTGTTTAAATTTCCAATATTTTTCTTTTTCTCACTTTCTCCTGAAATGGCACAGAAAATGAACAAGTCTTGTGGCGTTTGTGGGACTGCATTACAATTACCACTACAGTGCGGCTAAAAGTATAATTGTTTAGGGCATTAAATGCAACAAGCAGGATAAATTCACATACAGAATGTGTGTTTTCAAACTTTTGATTTTTGACCCTTTTTGAGCGACAGCCGCGCGGCTAAAGAAAAATGGCAAAATACGGCCATATTTTTTTCTCGAGGAAACAACCAAACAACAATTTTCCTGCATTTCAAATGCATCCTAAAGCACAGCAAATGCATCAGAAACGGTCTAGTTCTTATTGAAACCCTAACCCTAACCCTAGGTCGGGCACTTTGGGAACTCAAATACTGTATCAAAAACATGTCTACAAATACAGCGTTCGAAAAGTCACCCAAATCGCTCCCAACTAGTCAGAAACATTTAAATTAATGTTTCTAAGCAATTCAATGTATCTGCAGTGAATCTGTTGTTTAAATTTCCAATATTTTTCTTTTTCTCACTTTCTCCTGAAATGGCGCAGAAAATGAGCAAGTCTTGTGGCGTTTGTGGGACTGCATTACAATTACCACTACAGTGTGGCTAAAAGTATCATTGTTTTGGGCATTAAATGCAACAAGCAGGATAAATTCACATACAGAATGTGTGTTTTCAAACTTTTGATTTTTGACCCTTTTTGAGCGACAGCCGCGCGGCTTAAGAAAAATGGCAAAATACGGCCATATTTTTTTCTCGAGGAAACAACCAAACAACAATTTTCCTGCATTTCAAATGCATCCTAAAGCACAGCAAATGCATCAGAAACGGTCTAGTTCTTATTGAAACCCTAACCCTAACCCTAGGTCTGGCACTTTGGGAACTCAAATACTGTATCAAAAACATGTCTACAAATACAGCGTTCGAAAAGTCACCCAAATCGCTCCCAACTAGTCAGAAACATTTAAAATAATGTTTCTAAGCAATTCAATGTATCTACAGTGAATCTGTTGTTTAAATTTCCAATATTTTTCTTTTTCTCACTTTCTCCTGAAATGGCGCAGAAAATGAGAAAGTCTTGTGGCGTTTTTGGGACTGCATTACAATTACCACTACAGTGTGGCTAAAAGTATCATTGTTTTGGGCATTAAATGCAACAAGCAGGATAAATTCACATACAGAATGTGTGTTTTCAAACTTTTGATTTTTGACCCTTTTTGAGCGACAGCCGCGCGGCTTAAGAAAAATGGCAAAATACGGCCATATTTTTTTCTCGAGGAAACAACCAAACAACAATTTTCCTGCATTTCAAATGCATCCTAAAGCACAGCAAATGCATCAGAAACGGTCTAGTTCTTATTGAAACCCTAACCCTAACCCTAGGTCGGGCACTTTGGGAACTCAAATACTGTATCAAAAACATGTCGACAAATACAGCGTTCGAAAAGTCTCCCAAATCACTCCGAACTCGTCAGAAACATTTAAAATAATGTTTCTAAGCAATTCAATGTATCTGCAGTAAATCTGTTGTTTAAATTTCCAATAGTTTTCTTTTTCTCACTTTCTCCTGAAATGGCGCAGAAAATGAACAAGTCTTGTGGCGTTTTTGGGACTGCATTACAATTACCACTACAGTGTGGCTAAAAGTATCATTGTTTTGGGCATTAAATGCAACAAGCAGGATAAATTCACATACAGAATGTCTGTTTTCAAAATTTGATTTTTGACCCTTTTTCAGCGACAGCCGCGCGGCTTAAGAAAAATGGCAAAATACGGCCATATTTTTTTCTCGAGGAAACAACCAAACAACAATTTTCCTGCATTTCAAATGCATCCTAAAGCACAGCAAATGCATCAGAAACGGTCTAGTTCTTATTGAAACCCTAACCCTAACCCTAGGTCGGGCACTTTGGGAACTCAAATACTGTATCAAAAACATGTCTACAAATACAGCATTCGAAAAGTCACCCAAATCGCTCCCAACTAGTCAGAAACATTTAAAATAATGTTTCTAAGCAATTCAATGTATCTGCAGTGAATCTGTTGTTTAAATTTCCAATATTTTTCTTTTTCTCACTTTCTCCTGAAATGGCACAGAAAATGAACAAGTCTTGTGGCGTTTGTGGGACTGCATTACAATTACCACTACAGTGCGGCTAAAAGTATAATTGTTTAGGGCATTAAATGCAACAAGCAGGATAAATTCACATACAGAATGTGTGTTTTCAAACTTTTGATTTTTGACCCTTTTTGAGCGACAGCCGCGCGGCTAAAGAAAAATGGCAAAATACGGCCATATTTTTTTCTCGAGGAAACAACCAAACAACAATTTTCCTGCATTTCAAATGCATCCTAAAGCACAGCAAATGCATCAGAAACGGTCTAGTTCTTATTGAAACCCTAACCCTAACCCTAGGTCGGGCACTTTGGGAACTCAAATACTGTATCAAAAACATGTCTACAAATACAGCGTTCGAAAAGTCACCCAAATCGCTCCCAACTAGTCAGAAACATTTAAATTAATGTTTCTAAGCAATTCAATGTATCTGCAGTGAATCTGTTGTTTAAATTTCCAATATTTTTCTTTTTCTCACTTTCTCCTGAAATGGCGCAGAAAATGAGCAAGTCTTGTGGCGTTTGTGGGACTGCATTACAATTACCACTACAGTGTGGCTAAAAGTATCATTGTTTTGGGCATTAAATGCAACAAGCAGGATAAATTCACATACAGAATGTGTGTTTTCAAACTTTTGATTTTTGACCCTTTTTGAGCGACAGCCGCGCGGCTTAAGAAAAATGGCAAAATACGGCCATATTTTTTTCTCGAGGAAACAACCAAACAACAATTTTCCTGCATTTCAAATGCATCCTAAAGCACAGCAAATGCATCAGAAACGGTCTAGTTCTTATTGAAACCCTAACCCTAACCCTAGGTCTGGCACTTTGGGAACTCAAATACTGTATCAAAAACATGTCTACAAATACAGCGTTCGAAAAGTCACCCAAATCGCTCCCAACTAGTCAGAAACATTTAAAATAATGTTTCTAAGCAATTCAATGTATCTGCAGTGAATCTGTTGTTTAAATTTCCAATATTTTTCTTTTTCTCACTTTCTCCTGAAAAGGCGCAGAAAATGAGCAAGTCTTGAGGCGTTTTTGGGACTGCATTACAATTACCACTACAGTGTGGCTAAAAGTATCATTGTTTTGGGCATTAAATGCAACAAGCAGGATAAATTCACATACAGAATGTCTGTTTTCAAAATTTGATTTTTGACCCTTTTTCAGCGACAGCCGCGCGGCTTAAGAAAAATGGCAAAATACGGCCATATTTTTTTCTCGAGGAAACAACCAAACAACAATTTTCCTGCATTTCAAATGCATCCTAAAGCACAGCAAATGCATCAGAAACGGTCTAGTTCTTATTGAAACCCTAACCCTAACCCTAGGTCGGGCACTTTGGGAACTCAAATACTGTATCAAAAACATGTCGACAAATACAGCGTTCGAAAAGTCTCCCAAATCACTCCGAACTAGTCAGAAACATTTAAAATAATGTTTCTAAGCAATTCAATGTATCTGCAGTAAATCTGTTGTTTAAATTTCCAATAGTTTTCTTTTTCTCACTTTCTCCTGAAATGGCGCAGAAAATGAGCAAGTCTTGTGGCGTTTTTGAGACTGCATTACAATTACCACTACAGTGTGGCTAAAAGTATCATTGTTTTGGGCATTAAATGCAACAAGCAGGATAAATTCACATACAGAATGTGTGTTTTCAAACTGTTGATTTTTGACCCTTTTTGAGCGACAGCCGCACGGCTTAAGAAAAATGGCAAAATACGGCCATATTTTTTTCTCGAGGAAACAACCAAACAACAATTTTCCTGCATTTCAAATGCATCCTAAAGCACAGCAAATGCATCAGAAACGGTCTAGTTCTTATTGAAACCCTAACCCTAACCCTAGGTCGGGCACTTTGGGAACTCAAATACTGTATCAAAAACATGTCTACAAATACAGCGTTCGAAAAGTCACCCAAATCGCTCCCAACTAGTCAGAAACATTTAAAATAATGTTTCTAAGCAATTCAATGTATCTGCAGTGAATCTGTTGTTTAAATTTCCAATATTTTTCTTTTTCTCACTTTCTCCTGAAATGGCGCAGAAAATGAGCAAGTCTTGTGGCGTTTGTGGGACTGCATTACAATTACCACTACAGTGTGGCTAAAAGTATCATTGTTTTGGGCATTAAATGCAACAAGCAGGATAAATTCACATACAGAATGTGTGTTTTCAAACTTTTGATTTTTGACCCTTTTTGAGCGACAGCCGCGCGGCTTAAGAAAAATGGCAAAATACGGCCATATTTTTTTCTCGAGGAAACAACCAAACAACAATTTTCCTGCATTTCAAATGCATCCTAAAGCACAGCAAATGCATCAGAAAATGTCTAGTTCTTTTTGAAACCCTAACCCTAACCCTAGGTCGGGCACTTTGGGAACTCAAATACTCTATCAAAAACATGTCTACAAATACAGCGTTCGAAAAGTCACCCAAATCGCTCCCAACTAGTCAGAAACATTTAAAATAATGTTTCTAAGCAATTCAATGTATCTACAGTGAATCTGTTGTTTAAATTTCCAATATTTTTCTTTTTCTCACTTTCTCCTGAAATGGCGCAGAAAATGAGCAAGTCTTGTGGCGTATGTGGGACTACATTACAATTACCACTACAGTGCGGCTAAAAGTATAATTGTTTTGGGCATTAAATGCAACAAGCAGGATAAATTCACATACAGAATGTGTGTTTTCAAACTTTTGATTTTTGACCCTTTTTGAGCGACAGCCACGCGGCTAAAGAAAAATGGCAAAATACGGCCATATTTTTTTCTCGAGGAAACAACCAAACAACAATTTTCCTGCATTTCAAATGCATCCTAAAGCACAGCAAATGCATCAGAAACAGTCTAGTTCTTATTGAAACCCTAACCCTAACCCTAGGTCGGGCACTTTGGGAACTCAAATACTGTATCAAAAACATGTCTACAAATACAGCGTTCGAAAAGTCACCCAAATCGCTCCCAACTAGTCAGAAACATTTAAATTAATGTTTCTAAGCAATTCAATGTATCTGCAGTGAATCTGTTGTTTAAATTTCCAATATTTTTCTTTTTCTCACTTTCTCCTGAAATGGCGCAGAAAATGAGCAAGTCTTGTGGCGTTTGTGGGACTGCATTACAATTACCACTACAGTGTGGCTAAAAGTATCATTGTTTTGGGCATTAAATGCAACAAGCAGGATAAATTCACATACAGAATGTCTGTTTTCAAAATTTGATTTTTGACCCTTTTTCAGCGACAGCCGCGCGGCTTAAGAAAAATGGCAAAATACGGCCATATTTTTTTCTCGAGGAAACAACCAAACAACAATTTTCCTGCATTTCAAATGCATCCTAAAGCACAGCAAATGCATCAGAAACGGTCTAGTTCTTTTTGAAACCCTAACCCTAACCCTAGGTCGGGCACTTTGGGAACTCAAATACTGTATCAAAAACATGTCGACAAATACAGCGTTCGAAAAGTCTCCCAAATCACTCCGAACTAGTCAGAAACATTTAAAATAATGTTTCTAAGCAATTCAATGTATCTGCAGTAAATCTGTTGTTTAAATTTCCAATAGTTTTCTTTTTCTCACTTTCTCCTGAAATGGCGCAGAAAATGAGCAAGTCTTGTGGCGTTTTTGGGACTGCATTACAATTACCACTACAGTGTGGCTAAAAGTATCATTGTTTTGGGCATTAAATGCAACAAGCAGGATAAATTCACATACAGAATGTCTGTTTTCAAAATTTGATTTTTGACCCTTTTTCAGCGACAGCCGCGCGGCTTAAGAAAAATGGCAAAATACGGCCATATTTTTTTCTCGAGGAAACAACCAAACAACAATTTTCCTGCATTTCAAATGCATCCTAAAGCACAGCAAATGCATCAGAAACGGTCTAGTTCTTATTGAAATCCTAACCCTAACCCTAGGTCGGGCACTTTGGGAACTCAAATACTGTATCAAAAACATGTCTACAAATACAGCGTTCGAAAAGTCACCCAAATCGCTCCAAACTAGTCAGAAACATTTAAAACAATGTTTCTAAGCAATTCAATGTATCTACAGTGAATCAGTTGTTTAAATTTCCAATATTTTTCTTTTTCTCACTTTCTCCTGAAATGGCGCAGAAAATGAGCAAGTCTTGTGGCGTTTGTGGGACTGCATTACAATTACCACTACAGTGTGGCTAAAAGTATCATTGTTTTGTGCATTAAATGCAACAAGCAGGATAAATTCACATACAGAATGTGTGTTTTCAAACTTTTGATTTTTGACCCTTTTTGAGCGACAGCCGCGCGGCTTAAGAAAAATGGCAAAATACGGCCATATTTTTTTCTCGAGGAAACAACCAAACAACAATTTTCCTGCATTTCAAATGCATCCTAAAGCACAGCAAATGCATCAGAAACGGTCTAGTTCTTTTTGAAACCCTAACCCTAACCCTAGGTCGGGCACTTTGGGAACTCAAATACTGTATCAAAAACATGTCTACAAATACAGCGTTCGAAAAGTCACCCAAATCGCTCCCAACTAGTCAGAAACATTTAAAATAATGTTTCTAAGCAATTCAATGTATCTGCAGTGAATCTGTTGTTTAAATTTCCAATATTTTTCTTTTTCTCACTTTCTCCTGAAATGGCGCAGAAAATGAGCAAGTCTTGTGGCGTTTGTGGGACTGCATTACAATTACCACTACAGTGTGGCTAAAAGTATCATTGTTTTGGGCATTAAATGCAACAAGCAGGATAAATTCACATACAGAATGTCTGTTTTCAAACTTTTGATTTTTGACCCTTTTTGAGCGACAGCCGCGCGCGGCTTAAGAAAAATGGCAAAATACGGCCATATTTTTTTCTCAAGGAAACAACCAAACAACAATTTTCCTGCATTTCAAATGCATCCTAAAGCACAGCAAATGCATCAGAAATGGTCTAGTTCTTATTGAAACCCTAACACTAACCCTAGGTCGGGCACTTTGGGAACTCAAATACTGTATCAAAAACATGTCTACAAATACAGCGTTCGAAAAGTCACCCAAATCGCTCTCAACTAGTCAGAAACATTTAAAATAATGTTTCTAAGCAATTCAATGTATCTACAGTGAATCTGTTGTTTAAATTTCCAATATTTTTCTTTTTCTCACTTTCTCCTGAAATGGCGCAGAAAATGAGCAAGTCTTGTGGCGTATGTGGGACTACATTACAATTACCACTACAGTGCGGCTAAAAGTATAATTGTTTTGGGCATTAAATGCAACAAGCAGGATAAATTCACATACAGAATGTGTGTTTTCAAACTTTTGATTTTTGACCCTTTTTGAGCGACAGCCGCGCGGCTTAAGAAAAATGGCAAAATACGGCCATATTTTTTTCTCGAGGAAACAACCAAACAACAATTTTCCTGCATTTCAAATGCATCCTAAAGCACAGCAAATGCATCAGAAACAGTCTAGTTCTTATTGAAACCCTAACCCTAACCCTAGGTCGGGCACTTTGGGAACTCAAATACTGTATCAAAAACATGTCTACATATACAGCGTTCGAAAAGTCACCCAAATCGCTCCCAACTAGTCAGAAACATTTAAATTAATGTTTCTAAGCAATTCAATGTATCTGCAGTGAATCTGTTGTTTAAATTTCCAATATTTTTCTTTTTCTCACTTTCTCCTGAAATGGCGCAGAAAATGAGCAAGTCTTGTGGCGTTTGTGGGACTGCATTACAATTACCACTACAGTGTGGCTAAAAGTATCATTGTTTTGGGCATTAAATGCAACAAGCAGGATAAATTCACATACAGAATGTGTGTTTTCAAACTTTTGATTTTTGACCCTTTTTGAGCGACAGCCGCGCGGCTTAAGAAAAATGGCAAAATACGGCCATATTTTTTTCTCGAGGATACAACCAAACAACAATTTTCCTGCATTTCAAATGCATCCTAAAGCACAGCAAATGCATCAGAAAATGTCTAGTTCTTTTTGAAACCCTAACCCTAACCCTAGGTCGTGCACTTTGGGAACTCAAATACTCTATCAAAAACATGTCTACAAATACAGCGTTCTAAAAGTCACCCAAATCACTCCCAACTAGTCAGAAACATTTAAAATAATGTTTCTAAGCAATTCAAGGTATCTACAGTGATTCAGTTGTTTAAATTTCCAATATTTTTCTTTTTCTCACTTTCTCCTGAAATGGCGCAGAAAATGAGCAAGTCTTGTGGCGTTTGTGGGACTGCATTACAATTACCACTACAGTGTGGCTAAAAGTATCATTGTTTTGGGCATTAAATGCAACAAGCAGGATAAATTCACATACAGAATGTGTGTTTTCAAACTTTTGATTTTTGACCCTTTTTGAGCGACAGCCGCGCGGCTTAAGAAAAATGGTAAAATACGGCCATATTTTTTTCTCAAGGAAACAACCAAACAACAATTTTCCTGCATTTCAAATGCATCCTAAAGCACAGCAAATGCATCAGAAATGGTCTAGTTCTTTTTGAAACCCTAACCCTAACCCTAGGTCGGGCACTTTGGGAACTCAAATACTGTATCAAAAACATGTCGACAAATACAGCGTTCGAAAAGTCTCCCAAATCACTCCAAACTAGTCAGAAACATTTAAAACAATGTTTCTAAGCAATTCAATGTATCTACAGTGAATCAGTTGTTTAAATTTCCAATATTTTTCTTTTTCTCACTTTCTCCTGAAATGGCGCAGAAAATGAGCAAGTCTTGTGGCGTTTGTGGGACTGCATTACAATTACCACTACAGTGTGGCTAAAAGTATCATTGTTTTGTGCATTAAATGCAACAAGCAGGATAAATTCACATACAGAATGTCTGTTTTCAAACTTTTGATTTCTGACCCTTTTTGAGCGACAGTCGCGCGCGGCTTAAGAAAAATGGCAAAATACGGCCATATTTTTTTCTCAAGGAAACAACCAAACAACAATTTTCCTGCATTTCAAATGCATCCTAAAGCACAGCAAATGCATCAGAAACGGTCTAGTTCTTATTGAAATCCTAACCCTAACCCTAGGTCGGGCACTTTGGGAACTCAAATACTGTATCAAAAACATGTCTACAAATACAGCGTTCGAAAAGTCACCCAAATCGCTCCCAACTAGTCAGAAACATTTAAAATAATGTTTCTAAGCAATTCAATGTATCTACAGAGAATCTGTTGTTTATATTTCCAATATTTTTCTTTTTCTCACTTTCTCCTGAAATGGCGCAGAAAATGAGAAAGTCTTGTGGCGTTTTTGGGACTGCATTACAATTACCACTACAGTGTGGCTAAAAGTATCATTGTTTTGGGCATTAAATGCAACAAGCAGGATAAATTCACATACAGAATGTGTGTTTTCAAACTTTTGATTTTTGACCCTTTTTGAGCGACAGCCGCGCGGCTTAAGAAAAATGGCAAAATACGGCCATATTTTTTTCTCGAGGAAACAACCAAACAACAATTTTCCTGCATTTCAAATGCATCCTAAAGCACAGCAAATGCATCAGAAACGGTCTAGTTCTTATTGAAACCCTAACCCTAACCCTAGGTCGGGCACTTTGGGAACTAAAATACTGTATCAAAAACATGTCTACAAATACAGCGTTCGAAAAGTCACCCAAATCGCTCCCAACTAGTCAGAAACATTTAAATTAATGTTTCTAAGCAATTCAATGTATCTGCAGTGAATCTGTTGTTTAAATTTCCAATATTTTTCTTTTTCTCAATTTCTCCTGAAATGGCGCAGAAAATGAGCAAGTCTTGTGGCGTTTGTGGGACTGCATTACAATTACCACTACAGTGTGGCTAAAAGTATCATTGTTTTGGGCATTAAATGCAACAAGCAGGATAAATTCACATACAGAATGTGTGTTTTCAAACTTTTGATTTTTGACCCTTTTTCAGCGACAGCCGCGCGGCTTAAGAAAAATGGCAAAATACGGCCATATTTTTTTCTCGAGGAAACAACCAAACAACAATTTTCCTGCATTTCAAATGCATCCTAAAGCACAGCAAATGCATCAGAAACGGTCTAGTTCTTATTGAAACCCTAACCCTAACCCTAGGTCGGGCACTTTGGGAACTCAAATACTGTATCAAAAACATGTCTACAAATACAGCATTCGAAAAGTCACCCAAATCGCTCCCAACTAGTCAGAAACATTTAAAATAATGTTTCTAAGCAATTCAATGTATCTGCAGTGAATCTGTTGTTTAAATTTCCAATATTTTTCTTTTTCTCACTTTCTCCTGAAATGGCGCAGAAAATGAGCAAGTCTTGTGGCGTTTGTGGGACTGCATTACAATTACCACTACAGTGCGGCTAAAAGTATTATTGTTTTGGGCATTAAATGCAAGAAGCAGGATAAATTCACATACAGAATGTGTGTTTTCAAACTTTTGATTTTTGACCCTTTTTGAGCGACAGCCGCGCGGCTAAAGAAAAATGGCAAAATACGGCCATATTTTTTTCTCGAGGAAACAACCAAACAACAATTTTCCTGCATTTCAAATGCATCCTAAAGCACAGCAAATGCATCAGAAACGGTCTAGTTCTTATTGAAACCCTAACCCTAACCCTAGGTCGGGCACTTTGGGAACTCAAATACTGTATCAAAAACATGTCTACAAATACAGCGTTCGAAAAGTCACCCAAATCGCTCCCAACTAGTCAGAAACATTTAAATTAATGTTTCTAAGCAATTCAATGTATCTGCAGTGAATCTGTTGTTTAAATTTCCAATATTTTTCTTTTTCTCACTTTCTCCTGAAATGGCGCAGAAAATGAGCAAGTCTTGTGGCGTTTGTGGGACTGCATTACAATTACCACTACAGTGTGGCTAAAAGTATCATTGTTTTGGGCATTAAATGCAACAAGCAGGATAAATTCACATACAGAATGTGTGTTTTCAAACTTTTGATTTTTGACCCTTTTTGAGCGACAGCCGCGCGGCTTAAGAAAAATGGCAAAATACGGCCATATTTTTTTCTCAAGGAAACAACCAAACAACAATTTTCCTGCATTTCAAATGCATCCTAAAGCACAGCAAATGCATCAGAAACAGTCTAGTTCTTATTGAAACCCTAACACTAATCCTAGGTCGGGCACTTTGGGAACTCAAATACTGTATCAAAAACATGTCTACATATACAGCGTTCGAAAAGTCACCCAAATCGCTCCCAACTAGTCAGAAACATTTAAATTAATGTTTCTAAGCAATTCAATGTATCTGCAGTGAATCTGTTGTTTAAATTTCCAATAGTTTTCTTTTTCTCACTTTCTCCTGAAATGGCGCAGAAAATGAGCAAGTCTTGTGGCGTTTGTGGGACTGCATTACAATTACCACTACAGTGTGGCTAAAAGTATCATTGTTTTGGGCATTAAATGCAACAAGCAGGATAAATTCACATACAGAATGTCTGTTTTCAAAATTTGATTTTTGACCCTTTTTGAGCGACAGCCGCGCGGCTTAAGAAAAATGGCAAAATACGGCCATATTTTTTTCTCGAGGAAACAACCAAACAACAATTTTCCTGCATTTCAAATTCATCCTAAAGCACAGCAAATGCATCAGAAACGGTCTAGTTCTTTTTGAAACCCTAACCCTAACCCTAGGTCGGGCACTTTGGGAACTCAAATACTGTATCAAAAACATGTCTACAAATACAGCGTTCGAAAAGTCACCCAAATCGCTCCCAACTAGTCAGAAACATTTAAAATAATGTTTCTAAGCAATTCAATGTATCTGCAGTGAATCTGTTGTTTAAATTTCCAATATTTTTCTTTTTCTCACTTTCTCCTGAAATGGCGCAGAAAATGAGCAAGTCTTGTGGCGTTTGTGGGACTGCATTACAATTACCACTACAGTGTGGCTAAAAGTATCATTGTTTTGGGCATTAAATGCAACAAGCAGGATAAATTCACATACAGAATGTCTGTTTTCAAACTTTTGATTTCTGACCCTTTTTGAGCGACAGTCGCGCGCGGCTTAAGAAAAATGGCAAAATACGGCCATATTTTTTTCTCAAGGAAACAACCAAACAACAATTTTCCTGCATTTCAAATGCATCCTAAAGCACAGCAAATGCATCAGAAATGGTCTAGTTCTTATTGAAACCCTAACACTAACCCTAGGTCGGGCACTTTGGGAACTCAAATACTGTATCAAAAACATGTCTACAAATACAGCGTTCGAAAAGTCACCCAAATCGCTCCCAACTAGTCAGAAACATTTAAAATAATGTTTCTAAGCAATTCAATGTATCTGCAGTAAATCTGTTGTTTAAATTTCCAATAGTTTTCTTTTTCTCACTTTCTCCTGAAATGGCGCAGAAAATGAGCAAGTCTTGTGGCGTATGTGGGACTACATTACAATTACCACTACAGTGCGGCTAAAAGTATAATTGTTTTCGGCATTAAATGCAACAAGCAGGATAAATTCACATACAGAATGTGTGTTTTCAAACTTTTGATTTTTGACCCTTTTTGAGCGACAGCCACGCGGCTAAAGAAAAATGGCAAAATACGGCCATATTTTTTTCTCGAGGAAACAACCAAACAACAATTTTCCTGCATTTCAAATGCATCCTAAAGCACAGCAAATGCATCAGAAACAGTCTAGTTCTTATTGAAACCCTAACCCTAACCCTAGGTCGGGCACTTTGGGAACTCAAATACTGTATCAAAAACATGTCTACAAATACAGCGTTCGAAAAGTCACCCAAATCGCTCCCAACTAGTCAGAAACATTTAAATTAATGTTTCTAAGCAATTCAATGTATCTGCAGTGAATCTGTTGTTTAAATTTCCAATATTTTTCTTTTTCTCACTTTCTCCTGAAATGGCGCAGAAAATGAGCAAGTCTTGTGGCGTTTGTGGGACTGCATTACAATTACCACTACAGTGTGGCTAAAAGTATCATTGTTTTGGGCATTAAATGCAACAAGCAGGATAAATTCACATACAGAATGTCTGTTTTCAAAATTTGATTTTTGACCCTTTTTCAGCGACAGCCGCGCGGCTTAAGAAAAATGGCAAAATACGGCCATATTTTTTTCTCGAGGAAACAACCAAACAACAATTTTCCTGCATTTCAAATGCATCCTAAAGCACAGCAAATGCATCAGAAACGGTCTAGTTCTTATTGAAACCCTAACCCTAACCCTAGGTCGGGCACTTTGGGAACTCAAATACTGTATCAAAAACATGTCGACAAATACAGCGTTCGAAAAGTCTCCCAAATCACTCCGAACTAGTCAGAAACATTTAAAATAATGTTTCTAAGCAATTCAATGTATCTGCAGTAAATCTGTTGTTTAAATTTCCAATATTTTTCTTTTTCTCACTTTCTCCTGAAATGGCGCAGAAAATGAGCAAGTCTTGTGGCGTTTGTGGGACTGCATTACAATTACCACTACAGTGTGGCTAAAAGTATCATTGTTTTGGGCATTAAATGCAACAAGCAGGATAAATTCACATACAGAATGTATGTTTTCAAAATTTGATTTTTGATCCTTTTTGAGCGACAGCCGCACGGCTTAAGAAAAATGGTAAAATACGGCCATATTTTTTTCTCGAGGAAACAACCAAACAACAATTTTCCTGCATTTCAAATGCATCCTAAAGCTCAGCAAATGCATCAGAAACGGTCTAGTTCTTATTGAAATCCTAACCCTAACCCTAGGTCGGGCACTTTGGGAACTCAAATACTGTATCAAAAACATGTCTACAAATACAGCGTTCGAAAAGTCACCCAAATCGCTCCCAACTAGTCAGAAACATTTAAAATAATGTTTCTAAGCAATTCAATGTATCTACAGAGAATCTGTTGTTTATATTTCCAATATTTTTCTTTTTCTCACTTTCTCCTGAAATGGCGCAGAAAATGAGAAAGTCTTGTGGCGTTTTTGGGACTGCATTACAATTACCACTACAGTGTGGCTAAAAGTATCATTGTTTTGGGCATTAAATGCAACAAGCAGGATAAATTCACATACAGAATGTGTGTTTTCAAACTTTTGATTTTTGACCCTTTTTGAGCGACAGCCGCGCGGCTTAAGAAAAACGGCAAAATACGGCCATATTTTTTTCTCGAGGAAACAACCAAACAACAATTTTCCTGCATTTCAAATGCATCCTAAAGCACAGCAAATGCATCAGAAACGGTCTAGTTCTTATTGAAACCCTAACCCTAACCCTAGGTCGGGCACTTTGGGAACTCAAATACTGTATCAAAAACATGTCTACAAATACAGCGTTCGAAAAGTCACCCAAATCGCTCCCAACTAGTCAGAAACATTTAAATTAATGTTTCTAAGCAATTCAATGTATCTGCAGTGAATCTGTTGTTTAAATTTCCAATATTTTTCTTTTTCTCACTTTCTCCTGAAATGGCGCAGAAAATGAGCAAGTCTTGTGGCGTTTGTGGGACTGCATTACAATTACCACTACAGTGTGGCTAAAAGTATCATTGTTTTGGGCATTAAATGCAACAAGCAGGATAAATTCACATACAGAATGTGTGTTTTCAAACTTTTGATTTTTGACCCTTTTTGAGCGACAGCCGCGCGGCTTAAGAAAAATGGCAAAATACGGCCATATTTTTTTCTCAAGGAAACAACCAAACAACAATTTTCCTGCATTTCAAATGCATCCTAAAGCACAGCAAATGCATCAGAAATGGTCTAGTTCTTATTGAAACCCTAACACTAATCCTAGGTCGGGCACTTTGGGAACTCAAATACTGTATCAAAAACATGTCTACAAATACAGCGTTCGAAAAGTCACCCAAATCGCTCCCAACTAGTCAGAAACATTTAAAATAATGTTTCTAAGCAATTCAATGTATCTACAGTGAATCTGTTGTTTAAATTTCCAATATTTTTCTTTTTCTCACTTTCTCCTGAAATGGCGCAGAAAATGAGCAAGTCTTGTGGCGTATGTGGGACTACATTACAATTACCACTACAGTGCAGCTAAAAGTATAATTGTTTTGGGCATTAAATGCAACAAGCAAGATAAATTCACATACAGAATGTCTGTTTTCAAAATTTGATTTTTGACCCTTTTTCAGCGACAGCCGCGCGGCTTAAGAAAAATGGCAAAATACGGCCATATTTTTTTCTCGAGGAAACAACCAAACAACAATTTTCCTGCATTTCAAATGCATCCTAAAGCACAGCAAATGCATCAGAAACAGTCTAGTTCTTATTGAAACCCTAACCCTAACCCTAGGACGGGCACTTTGGGAACTCAAATACTGTATCAAAAACATGTCTACATATACAGCGTTCGAAAAGTCACCCAAATCGCTCCCAACTAGTCAGAAACATTTAAATTAATGTTTCTAAGCAATTCAATGTATCTGCAGTGAATCTGTTGTTTAAATTTCCAATATTTTTCTTTTTCTCACTTTCTCCTGAAATGGCGCAGAAAATGAGCAAGTCTTGTGGCGTTTGTGGGACTGCATTACAATTACCACTACAGTGTGGCTAAAAGTATCATTGTTTTGGGCATTAAATGCAACAAGCAGGATAAATTCACATACAGAATGTCTGTTTTCAAAATTTGATTTTTGACCCTTTTTCAGCGACAGCCGCGCGGCTTAAGAAAAATGGCAAAATACGGCCATATTTTTTTCTCGAGGAAACAACCAAACAACAATTTTCCTGCATTTCAAATGCATTCTAAAGCACAGCAAATGCATCAGAAACGGTCTAGTTCTTATTGAAATCCTAACCCTAACCCTAGGTTGGGCACTTTGGGAACTCAAATACTGTATCAAAAACATGTCTACAAATACAGCGTTCGAAAAGTCACCCAAATCGCTCTCAACTAGTCAGAAACATTTAAAATAATGTTTCTAAGCAATTCAATGTATCTACAGTGAATCTGTTGTTTAAATTTCCAATATTTTTCTTTTTCTCACTTTCTCCTGAAATGGCGCAGAAAATGAGCAAGTCTTGTGGCGTATGTGGGACTACATTACAATTACCACTACAGTGCGGCTAAAAGTATAATTGTTTTGGGCATTAAATGCAACAAGCAGGATAAATTCACATACAGAATGTGTGTTTTCAAACTTTTGATTTTTGACCCTTTTTGAGCGACAGCCGCGCGGCTTAAGAAAAATGGCAAAATACGGCCATATTTTTTTCTCGAGGAAACAACCAAACAACAATTTTCCTGCATTTCAAATGCATCCTAAAGCACAGCAAATGCATCAGAAACAGTCTAGTTCTTATTGAAACCCTAACCCTAACCCTAGGTCGGGCACTTTGGGAACTCAAATACTGTATCAAAAACATGTCTACATATACAGCGTTCGAAAAGTCACCCAAATCGCTCCCAACTAGTCAGAAACATTTAAATTAATGTTTCTAAGCAATTCAATGTATCTGCAGTGAATCTGTTGTTTAAATTTCCAATATTTTTCTTTTTCTCACTTTCTCCTGAAATGGCGCAGAAAATGAGCAAGTCTTGTGGCGTTTGTGGGACTGCATTACAATTACCACTACAGTGTGGCTAAAAGTATCATTGTTTTGGGCATTAAATGCAACAAGCAGGATAAATTCACATACAGAATGTGTGTTTTCAAACTTTTGATTTTTGACCCTTTTTGAGCGACAGCCGCGCGGCTTAAGAAAAATGGCAAAATACGGCCATATTTTTTTCTCGAGGATACAACCAAACAACAATTTTCCTGCATTTCAAATGCATCCTAAAGCACAGCAAATGCATCAGAAAATGTCTAGTTCTTTTTGAAACCCTAACCCTAACCCTAGGTCGTGCACTTTGGGAACTCAAATACTCTATCAAAAACATGTCTACAAATACAGCGTTCTAAAAGTCACCCAAATCACTCCCAACTAGTCAGAAACATTTAAAATAATGTTTCTAAGCAATTCAAGGTATCTACAGTGATTCAGTTGTTTAAATTTCCAATATTTTTCTTTTTCTCACTTTCTCCTGAAATGGCGCAGAAAATGAGCAAGTCTTGTGGCGTTTGTGGGACTGCATTACAATTACCACTACAGTGTGGCTAAAAGTATCATTGTTTTGGGCATTAAATGCAACAAGCAGGATAAATTCACATACAGAATGTGTGTTTTCAAACTTTTGATTTTTGACCCTTTTTGAGCGACAGCCGCGCGGCTTAAGAAAAATGGTAAAATACGGCCATATTTTTTTCTCAAGGAAACAACCAAACAACAATTTTCCTGCATTTCAAATGCATCCTAAAGCACAGCAAATGCATCAGAAATGGTCTAGTTCTTTTTGAAACCCTAACCCTAACCCTAGGTCGGGCACTTTGGGAACTCAAATACTGTATCAAAAACATGTCGACAAATACAGCGTTCGAAAAGTCTCCCAAATCACTCCAAACTAGTCAGAAACATTTAAAACAATGTTTCTAAGCAATTCAATGTATCTACAGTGAATCAGTTGTTTAAATTTCCAATATTTTTCTTTTTCTCACTTTCTCCTGAAATGGCGCAGAAAATGAGCAAGTCTTGTGGCGTTTGTGGGACTGCATTACAATTACCACTACAGTGTGGCTAAAAGTATCATTGTTTTGTGCATTAAATGCAACAAGCAGGATAAATTCACATACAGAATGTCTGTTTTCAAACTTTTGATTTCTGACCCTTTTTGAGCGACAGTCGCGCGCGGCTTAAGAAAAATGGCAAAATACGGCCATATTTTTTTCTCAAGGAAACAACCAAACAACAATTTTCCTGCATTTCAAATGCATCCTAAAGCACAGCAAATGCATCAGAAACGGTCTAGTTCTTATTGAAATCCTAACCCTAACCCTAGGTCGGGCACTTTGGGAACTCAAATACTGTATCAAAAACATGTCTACAAATACAGCGTTCGAAAAGTCACCCAAATCGCTCCCAACTAGTCAGAAACATTTAAAATAATGTTTCTAAGCAATTCAATGTATCTACAGAGAATCTGTTGTTTATATTTCCAATATTTTTCTTTTTCTCACTTTCTCCTGAAATGGCGCAGAAAATGAGAAAGTCTTGTGGCGTTTTTGGGACTGCATTACAATTACCACTACAGTGTGGCTAAAAGTATCATTGTTTTGGGCATTAAATGCAACAAGCAGGATAAATTCACATACAGAATGTGTGTTTTCAAACTTTTGATTTTTGACCCTTTTTGAGCGACAGCCGCGCGGCTTAAGAAAAATGGCAAAATACGGCCATATTTTTTTCTCGAGGAAACAACCAAACAACAATTTTCCTGCATTTCAAATGCATCCTAAAGCACAGCAAATGCATCAGAAACGGTCTAGTTCTTATTGAAACCCTAACCCTAACCCTAGGTCGGGCACTTTGGGAACTAAAATACTGTATCAAAAACATGTCTACAAATACAGCGTTCGAAAAGTCACCCAAATCGCTCCCAACTAGTCAGAAACATTTAAATTAATGTTTCTAAGCAATTCAATGTATCTGCAGTGAATCTGTTGTTTAAATTTCCAATATTTTTCTTTTTCTCAATTTCTCCTGAAATGGCGCAGAAAATGAGCAAGTCTTGTGGCGTTTGTGGGACTGCATTACAATTACCACTACAGTGTGGCTAAAAGTATCATTGTTTTGGGCATTAAATGCAACAAGCAGGATAAATTCACATACAGAATGTGTGTTTTCAAACTTTTGATTTTTGACCCTTTTTCAGCGACAGCCGCGCGGCTTAAGAAAAATGGCAAAATACGGCCATATTTTTTTCTCGAGGAAACAACCAAACAACAATTTTCCTGCATTTCAAATGCATCCTAAAGCACAGCAAATGCATCAGAAACGGTCTAGTTCTTATTGAAACCCTAACCCTAACCCTAGGTCGGGCACTTTGGGAACTCAAATACTGTATCAAAAACATGTCTACAAATACAGCATTCGAAAAGTCACCCAAATCGCTCCCAACTAGTCAGAAACATTTAAAATAATGTTTCTAAGCAATTCAATGTATCTGCAGTGAATCTGTTGTTTAAATTTCCAATATTTTTCTTTTTCTCACTTTCTCCTGAAATGGCGCAGAAAATGAGCAAGTCTTGTGGCGTTTGTGGGACTGCATTACAATTACCACTACAGTGCGGCTAAAAGTATTATTGTTTTGGGCATTAAATGCAAGAAGCAGGATAAATTCACATACAGAATGTGTGTTTTCAAACTTTTGATTTTTGACCCTTTTTGAGCGACAGCCGCGCGGCTAAAGAAAAATGGCAAAATACGGCCATATTTTTTTCTCGAGGAAACAACCAAACAACAATTTTCCTGCATTTCAAATGCATCCTAAAGCACAGCAAATGCATCAGAAACGGTCTAGTTCTTATTGAAACCCTAACCCTAACCCTAGGTCGGGCACTTTGGGAACTCAAATACTGTATCAAAAACATGTCTACAAATACAGCGTTCGAAAAGTCACCCAAATCGCTCCCAACTAGTCAGAAACATTTAAATTAATGTTTCTAAGCAATTCAATGTATCTGCAGTGAATCTGTTGTTTAAATTTCCAATATTTTTCTTTTTCTCACTTTCTCCTGAAATGGCGCAGAAAATGAGCAAGTCTTGTGGCGTTTGTGGGACTGCATTACAATTACCACTACAGTGTGGCTAAAAGTATCATTGTTTTGGGCATTAAATGCAACAAGCAGGATAAATTCACATACAGAATGTGTGTTTTCAAACTTTTGATTTTTGACCCTTTTTGAGCGACAGCCGCGCGGCTTAAGAAAAATGGCAAAATACGGCCATATTTTTTTCTCAAGGAAACAACCAAACAACAATTTTCCTGCATTTCAAATGCATCCTAAAGCACAGCAAATGCATCAGAAATGGTCTAGTTCTTATTGAAACCCTAACACTAATCCTAGGTCGGGCACTTTGGGAACTCAAATACTGTATCAAAAACATGTCTACAAATACAGCGTTCGAAAAGTCACCCAAATCGCTCCCAACTAGTCAGAAACATTTAAAATAATGTTTCTAAGCAATTCAATGTATCTACAGTGAATCTGTTGTTTAAATTTCCAATATTTTTCTTTTTCTCACTTTCTCCTGAAATGGCGCAGAAAATGAGCAAGTCTTGTGGCGTATGTGGGACTACATTACAATTACCACTACAGTGCAGCTAAAAGTATAATTGTTTTGGGCATTAAATGCAACAAGCAAGATAAATTCACATACAGAATGTCTGTTTTCAAAATTTGATTTTTGACCCTTTTTCAGCGACAGCCGCGCGGCTTAAGAAAAATGGAAAAATACGGCCATATTTTTTTCTCGAGGAAACAACCAAACAACAATTTTCCTGCATTTCAAATGCATCCTAAAGCACAGCAAATGCATCAGAAACAGTCTAGTTCTTATTGAAACCCTAACCCTAACCCTAGGTCGGGCACTTTGGGAACTCAAATACTGTATCAAAAACATGTCTACATATACAGCGTTCGAAAAGTCACCCAAATCGCTCCCAACTAGTCAGAAACATTTAAATTAATGTTTCTAAGCAATTCAATGTATCTGCAGTGAATCTGTTGTTTAAATTTCCAATAGTTTTCTTTTTCTCACTTTCTCCTGAAATGGCGCAGAAAATGAGCAAGTCTTGTGGCGTTTGTGGGACTGCATTACAATTACCACTACAGTGTGGCTAAAAGTATCATTGTTTTGGGCATTAAATGCAACAAGCAGGATAAATTCACATACAGAATGTCTGTTTTCAAAATTTGATTTTTGACCCTTTTTGAGCGACAGCCGCGCGGCTTAAGAAAAATGGCAAAATACGGCCATATTTTTTTCTCGAGGAAACAACCAAACAACAATTTTCCTGCATTTCAAATTCATCCTAAAGCACAGCAAATGCATCAGAAACGGTCTAGTTCTTTTTGAAACCCTAACCCTAACCCTAGGTCGGGCACTTTGGGAACTCAAATACTGTATCAAAAACATGTCTACAAATACAGCGTTCGAAAAGTCACCCAAATCGCTCCCAACTAGTCAGAAACATTTAAAATAATGTTTCTAAGCAATTCAATGTATCTGCAGTGAATCTGTTGTTTAAATTTCCAATATTTTTCTTTTTCTCACTTTCTCCTGAAATGGCGCAGAAAATGAGCAAGTCTTGTGGCGTTTGTGGGACTGCATTACAATTACCACTACAGTGTGGCTAAAAGTATCATTGTTTTGGGCATTAAATGCAACAAGCAGGATAAATTCACATACAGAATGTCTGTTTTCAAACTTTTGATTTCTGACCCTTTTTGAGCGACAGTCGCGCGCGGCTTAAGAAAAATGGCAAAATACGGCCATATTTTTTTCTCAAGGAAACAACCAAACAACAATTTTCCTGCATTTCAAATGCATCCTAAAGCACAGCAAATGCATCAGAAATGGTCTAGTTCTTATTGAAACCCTAACACTAACCCTAGGTCGGGCACTTTGGGAACTCAAATACTGTATCAAAAACATGTCTACAAATACAGCGTTCGAAAAGTCACCCAAATCGCTCCCAACTAGTCAGAAACATTTAAAATAATGTTTCTAAGCAATTCAATGTATCTGCAGTAAATCTGTTGTTTAAATTTCCAATAGTTTTCTTTTTCTCACTTTCTCCTGAAATGGCGCAGAAAATGAGCAAGTCTTGTGGCGTATGTGGGACTACATTACAATTACCACTACAGTGCGGCTAAAAGTATAATTGTTTTCGGCATTAAATGCAACAAGCAGGATAAATTCACATACAGAATGTGTGTTTTCAAACTTTTGATTTTTGACCCTTTTTGAGCGACAGCCACGCGGCTAAAGAAAAATGGCAAAATACGGCCATATTTTTTTCTCGAGGAAACAACCAAACAACAATTTTCCTGCATTTCAAATGCATCCTAAAGCACAGCAAATGCATCAGAAACAGTCTAGTTCTTATTGAAACCCTAACCCTAACCCTAGGTCGGGCACTTTGGGAACTCAAATACTGTATCAAAAACATGTCTACAAATACAGCGTTCGAAAAGTCACCCAAATCGCTCCCAACTAGTCAGAAACATTTAAATTAATGTTTCTAAGCAATTCAATGTATCTGCAGTGAATCTGTTGTTTAAATTTCCAATATTTTTCTTTTTCTCACTTTCTCCTGAAATGGCGCAGAAAATGAGCAAGTCTTGTGGCGTTTGTGGGACTGCATTACAATTACCACTACAGTGTGGCTAAAAGTATCATTGTTTTGGGCATTAAATGCAACAAGCAGGATAAATTCACATACAGAATGTCTGTTTTCAAAATTTGATTTTTGACCCTTTTTCAGCGACAGCCGCGCGGCTTAAGAAAAATGGCAAAATACGGCCATATTTTTTTCTCGAGGAAACAACCAAACAACAATTTTCCTGCATTTCAAATGCATCCTAAAGCACAGCAAATGCATCAGAAACGGTCTAGTTCTTATTGAAACCCTAACCCTAACCCTAGGTCGGGCACTTTGGGAACTCAAATACTGTATCAAAAACATGTCGACAAATACAGCGTTCGAAAAGTCTCCCAAATCACTCCGAACTAGTCAGAAACATTTAAAATAATGTTTCTAAGCAATTCAATGTATCTGCAGTAAATCTGTTGTTTAAATTTCCAATATTTTTCTTTTTCTCACTTTCTCCTGAAATGGCGCAGAAAATGAGCAAGTCTTGTGGCGTTTGTGGGACTGCATTACAATTACCACTACAGTGTGGCTAAAAGTATCATTGTTTTGGGCATTAAATGCAACAAGCAGGATAAATTCACATACAGAATGTATGTTTTCAAAATTTGATTTTTGATCCTTTTTGAGCGACAGCCGCGCGGCTTAAGAAAAACGGCAAAATACGGCCATATTTTTTTCTCGAGGAAACAACCAAACAACAATTTTCCTGCATTTCAAATGCATCCTAAAGCACAGCAAATGCATCAGAAACGGTCTAGTTCTTATTGAAACCCTAACCCTAACCCTAGGTCGGGCACTTTGGGAACTCAAATACTGTATCAAAAACATGTCTACAAATACAGCGTTCGAAAAGTCACCCAAATCGCTCCCAACTAGTCAGAAACATTTAAATTAATGTTTCTAAGCAATTCAATGTATCTGCAGTGAATCTGTTGTTTAAATTTCCAATATTTTTCTTTTTCTCACTTTCTCCTGAAATGGCGCAGAAAATGAGCAAGTCTTGTGGCGTTTGTGGGACTGCATTACAATTACCACTACAGTGTGGCTAAAAGTATCATTGTTTTGGGCATTAAATGCAACAAGCAGGATAAATTCACATACAGAATGTGTGTTTTCAAACTTTTGATTTTTGACCCTTTTTGAGCGACAGCCGCGCGGCTTAAGAAAAATGGCAAAATACGGCCATATTTTTTTCTCAAGGAAACAACCAAACAACAATTTTCCTGCATTTCAAATGCATCCTAAAGCACAGCAAATGCATCAGAAATGGTCTAGTTCTTATTGAAACCCTAACACTAATCCTAGGTCGGGCACTTTGGGAACTCAAATACTGTATCAAAAACATGTCTACAAATACAGCGTTCGAAAAGTCACCCAAATCGCTCCCAACTAGTCAGAAACATTTAAAATAATGTTTCTAAGCAATTCAATGTATCTACAGTGAATCTGTTGTTTAAATTTCCAATATTTTTCTTTTTCTCACTTTCTCCTGAAATGGCGCAGAAAATGAGCAAGTCTTGTGGCGTATGTGGGACTACATTACAATTACCACTACAGTGCAGCTAAAAGTATAATTGTTTTGGGCATTAAATGCAACAAGCAAGATAAATTCACATACAGAATGTCTGTTTTCAAAATTTGATTTTTGACCCTTTTTCAGCGACAGCCGCGCGGCTTAAGAAAAATGGCAAAATACGGCCATATTTTTTTCTCGAGGAAACAACCAAACAACAATTTTCCTGCATTTCAAATGCATCCTAAAGCACAGCAAATGCATCAGAAACAGTCTAGTTCTTATTGAAACCCTAACCCTAACCCTAGGACGGGCACTTTGGGAACTCAAATACTGTATCAAAAACATGTCTACATATACAGCGTTCGAAAAGTCACCCAAATCGCTCCCAACTAGTCAGAAACATTTAAATTAATGTTTCTAAGCAATTCAATGTATCTGCAGTGAATCTGTTGTTTAAATTTCCAATATTTTTCTTTTTCTCACTTTCTCCTGAATTGGCGCAGAAAATGAGCAAGTCTTGTGGCGTTTGTGGGACTGCATTACAATTACCACTACAGTGTGGCTAAAAGTATCATTGTTTTGGGCATTAAATGCAACAAGCAGGATAAATTCACATACAGAATGTATGTTTTCAAAATTTGATTTTTGACCCTTTTTGAGCGACAGCCGCACGGCTTAAGAAAAATGGTAAAATACGGCCATATTTTTTTCTCGAGGAAACAACCAAACAACAATTTTCCTGCATTTCAAATGCATCCTAAAGCTCAGCAAATGCATCAGAAACGGTCTAGTTCTTATTGAAATCCTAACCCTAACCCTAGGTCGGGCACTTTGGGAACTCAAATACTGTATCAAAAACATGTCTACAAATACAGCGTTCGAAAAGTCACCCAAATCGCTCCCAACTAGTCAGAAACATTTAAAATAATGTTTCTAAGCAATTCAATGTATCTACAGAGAATCTGTTGTTTATATTTCCAATATTTTTCTTTTTCTCACTTTCTCCTGAAATGGCGCAGAAAATGAGAAAGTCTTGTGGCGTTTTTGGGACTGCATTACAATTACCACTACAGTGTGGCTAAAAGTATCATTGTTTTGGGCATTAAATGCAACAAGCAGGATAAATTCACATACAGAATGTGTGTTTTCAAACTTTTGATTTTTGACCCTTTTTGAGCGACAGCCGCGCGGCTTAAGAAAAATGGCAAAATACGGCCATATTTTTTTCTCGAGGAAACAACCAAACAACAATTTTCCTGCATTTCAAATGCATCCTAAAGCACAGCAAATGCATCAGAAACGGTCTAGTTCTTATTGAAACCCTAACCCTAACCCTAGGTCGGGCACTTTGGGAACTAAAATACTGTATCAAAAACATGTCTACAAATACAGCGTTCGAAAAGTCACCCAAATCGCTCCCAACTAGTCAGAAACATTTAAATTAATGTTTCTAAGCAATTCAATGTATCTGCAGTGAATCTGTTGTTTAAATTTCCAATATTTTTCTTTTTCTCAATTTCTCCTGAAATGGCGCAGAAAATGAGCAAGTCTTGTGGCGTTTGTGGGACTGCATTACAATTACCACTACAGTGTGGCTAAAAGTATCATTGTTTTGGGCATTAAATGCAACAAGCAGGATAAATTCACATACAGAATGTGTGTTTTCAAACTTTTGATTTTTGACCCTTTTTGAGCGACAGCCGCGCGGCTTATGAAAAATGGCAAAATACGGCCATATTTTTTTCTCGAGGAAACAACCAAACAACAATTTTCCTGCATTTCAAATGCATCCTAAAGCACAGCAAATGCATCAGAAACGGTCTAGTTCTTATTGAAACCCTAACCCTAACCCTAGGTCGGGCACTTTGGGAACTCAAATACTGTATCAAAAACATGTCTACAAATACAGCATTCGAAAAGTCACCCAAATCGCTCCCAACTAGTCAGAAACATTTAAAATAATGTTTCTAAGCAATTCAATGTATCTGCAGTGAATCTGTTGTTTAAATTTCCAATATTTTTCTTTTTCTCACTTTCTCCTGAAATGGCGCAGAAAATGAGCAAGTCTTGTGGCGTTTGTGGGACTGCATTACAATTACCACTACAGTGCGGCTAAAAGTATTATTGTTTTGGGCATTAAATGCAACAAGCAGGATAAATTCACATACAGAATGTGTGTTTTCAAACTTTTGATTTTTGACCCTTTTTGAGCGACAGCCGCGCGGCTAAAGAAAAATGGCAAAATACGGCCATATTTTTTTCTCGAGGAAACAACCAAACAACAATTTTCCTGCATTTCAAATGCATCCTAAAGCACAGCAAATGCATCAGAAACGGTCTAGTTCTTATTGAAACCCTAACCCTAACCCTAGGTCGGGCACTTTGGGAACTCAAATACTGTATCAAAAACATGTCTACAAATACAGCGTTCGAAAAGTCACCCAAATCGCTCCCAACTAGTCAGAAACATTTAAATTAATGTTTCTAAGCAATTCAATGTATCTGCAGTGAATCTGTTGTTTAAATTTCCAATATTTTTCTTTTTCTCACTTTCTCCTGAAATGGCGCAGAAAATGAACAAGTCTTGTGGCGTTTGTGGGACTGCATTACAATTACCACTACAGTGTGGCTAAAAGTATCATTGTTTTGGGCATTAAATGCAACAAGCAGGATAAATTCACATACAGAATGTGTGTTTTCAAACTTTTGATTTTTGACCCTTTTTGAGCGACAGCCGCGCGGCTTAAGAAAAATGGCAAAATACGGCCATATTTTTTTCTCAAGGAAACAACCAAACAACAATTTTCCTGCATTTCAAATGCATCCTAAAGCACAGCAAATGCATCAGAAATGGTCTAGTTCTTATTGAAACCCTAACACTAATCCTAGGTCGGGCACTTTGGGAACTCAAATACTGTATCAAAAACATGTCTACAAATACAGCGTTCGAAAAGTCACCCAAATCGCTCCCAACTAGTCAGAAACATTTAAAATAATGTTTCTAAGCAATTCAATGTATCTACAATGAATCTGTTGTTTAAATTTCCAATATTTTTCTTTTTCTCACTTTCTCCTGAAATGGCGCAGAAAATGAGCAAGTCTTGTGGCGTATGTGGGACTACATTACAATTACCACTACAGTGCTGCTAAAAGTATAATTGTTTTGGGCATTAAATGCAACAAGCAGGATAAATTCACATACAGAATGTGTGTTTTCAAACTTTTGATTTTTGACCCTTTTTGAGCGACAGCCACGCGGCTAAAGAAAAATGGCAAAATACGGCCATATTTTTTTCTCGAGGAAACAACCAAACAACAATTTTCCTGCATTTCAAATGCATACTAAAGCACAGCAAATGCATCAGAAACAGTCTAGTTCTTATTGAAACCCTAACCCTAACCCTAGGTCGGGCACTTTGGGAACTCAAATACTGTATCAAAAACATGTCTACAAATACAGCGTTCGAAAAGTCACCCAAATCGCTCCCAACTAGTCAGAAACATTTAAATTAATGTTTCTAAGCAATTCAATGTATCTGCAGTGAATCTGTTGTTTAAATTTCCAATATTTTTCTTTTTCTCACTTTCTCCTGAAATGGCGCAGAAAATGAGCAAGTCTTGTGGCGTTTGTGGGACTGCATTACAATTACCACTACAGTGTGGCTAAAAGTATCATTGTTTTGGGCATTAAATGCAACAAGCAAGATAAATTCACATACAGAATGTCTGTTTTCAAAATTTGATTTTTGACCCTTTTTCAGCGACAGCCGCGCGGCTTAAGAAAAATGGCAAAATACGGCCATATTTTTTTCTCAAGGAAACAACCAAACAACAATTTTCCTGCATTTCAAATGCATCCTAAAGCACAGCAAATGCATCAGAAATGGTCTAGTTCTTATTGAAACCCTAACACTAATCCTAGGTCGGGCACTTTGGGAACTCAAATACTGTATCAAAAACATGTCTACAAATACAGCGTTCGAAAAGTCACCCAAATCGCTCCCAACTAGTCAGAAACATTTAAAATAATGTTTCTAAGCAATTCAATGTATCTACAGTGAATCTGTTGTTTAAATTTCCAATATTTTTCTTTTTCTCACTTTCTCCTGAAATGGCGCAGAAAATGAGCAAGTCTTGTGGCGTATGTGGGACTACATTACAATTACCACTACAGTGCAGCTAAAAGTATAATTGTTTTGGGCATTAAATGCAACAAGCAAGATAAATTCACATACAGAATGTCTGTTTTCAAAATTTGATTTTTGACCCTTTTTCAGCGACAGCCGCGCGGCTTAAGAAAAATGGCAAAATACGGCCATATTTTTTTCTCGAGGAAACAACCAAACAACAATTTTCCTGCATTTCAAATGCATCCTAAAGCACAGCAAATGCATCAGAAACAGTCTAGATCTTATTGAAACCCTAACCCTAACCCTAGGTCGGGCACTTTGGGAACTCAAATACTGTATCAAAAACATGTCTACATATACAGCGTTCGAAAAGTCACCCAAATCGCTCCCAACTAGTCAGAAACATTTAAATTAATGTTTCTAAGCAATTCAATGTATCTGCAGTGAATCTGTTGTTTAAATTTCCAATATTTTTCTTTTTCTCACTTTCTCCTGAAATGGCACAGAAAATGAGCAAGTCTTGTGGCGTTTGTGGGACTGCATTACAATTACCACTACAGTGTGGCTAAAAGTATCATTGTTTTGGGCATTAAATGCAACAAGCAGGATAAATTCACATACAGAATGTCTGTTTTCAAAATTTGATTTTTGACCCTTTTTCAGCGACAGCCGCGCGGCTTAAGAAAAATGGCAAAATACGGCCATATTTTTTTCTCGAGGAAACAACCAAACAACAATTTTCCTGCATTTCAAATGCATTCTAAAGCACAGCAAATGCATCAGAAACGGTCTAGTTCTTATTGAAATCCTAACCCTAACCCTAGGTTGGGCACTTTGGGAACTCAAATACTGTATCAAAAACATGTCTACAAATACAGCGTTCGAAAAGTCACCCAAATCGCTCCCAACTAGTCAGAAACATTTAAATTAATGTTTCTAAGCAATTCAATGTATCTGCAGTGAATCTGTTGTTTAAATTTCCAATATTTTTCTTTTTCTCACTTTCTCCTGAAATGGCGCAGAAAATGAGCAAGTCTTGTGGCGTTTGTGGGACTGCATTACAATTACCACTACAGTGTGGCTAAAAGTATCATTGTTTGGGGCATTAAATGCAACAAGCAGGATAAATTCACATACAGAATGTATGTTTTCAAAATTTGATTTTTGACCCTTTTTGAGCGACAGCCGCACGGCTTAAGAAAAATGGTAAAATACGGCCATATTTTTTTCTCGAGGAAACAACCAAACAACAATTTTCCTGCATTTCAAATGCATCCTAAAGCTCAGCAAATGCATCAGAAACGGTCTAGTTCTTATTGAAATCCTAACCCTAACCCTAGGTCGGGCACTTTGGGAACTCAAATACTGTATCAAAAACATGTCTACAAATACAGCGTTGCAAAGTCACCCAAATCGCTCCCAACTAGTCAGAAACATTTAAAATAATGTTTCTAAGCAATTCAATGTATCTACAGAGAATCTGTTGTTTATATTTCCAATATTTTTCTTTTTCTCACTTTCTCCTGAAATGGCGCAGAAAATGAGAAAGTCTTGTGGCGTTTTTGGGACTGCATTACAATTACCACTACAGTGTGGCTAAAAGTATCATTGTTTTGGGCATTAAATGCAACAAGCAGGATAAATTCACATACAGAATGTATGTTTTCAAAATTTGATTTTTGACCCTTTTTGAGCGACAGCCGCACGGCTTAAGAAAAATGGTAAAATACGGCCATATTTTTTTCTCGAGGAAACAACCAAACAACAATTTTCCTGCATTTCAAATGCATCCTAAAGCTCAGCAAATGCATCAGAAACGGTCTAGTTCTTATTGAAATCCTAACCCTAACCCTAGGTCGGGCACTTTGGGAACTCAAATACTGTATCAAAAACATGTCTACAAATACAGCGTTGCAAAGTCACCCAAATCGCTCCCAACTAGTCAGAAACATTTAAAATAATGTTTCTAAGCAATTCAATGTATCTACAGAGAATCTGTTGTTTATATTTCCAATATTTTTCTTTTTCTCACTTTCTCCTGAAATGGCGCAGAAAATGAGAAAGTCTTGTGGCGTTTTTGGGACTGCATTACAATTACCACTACAGTGTGGCTAAAAGTATCATTGTTTTGGGCATTAAATGCAACAAGCAGGATAAATTCACATACAGAATGTGTGTTTTCAAACTTTTGATTTTTGACCCTTTTTGAGCGACAGCCGCGCGGCTTAAGAAAAATGGCAAAATACGGCCATATTTTTTTCTCGAGGAAACAACCAAACAACAATTTTCCTGCATTTCAAATGCATCCTAAAGCACAGCAAATGCATCAGAAACGGTCTAGTTCTTATTGAAACCCTAACCCTAACCCTAGGTCGGGCACTTTGGGAACTAAAATACTGTATCAAAAACATGTCTACAAATACAGCGTTCGAAAAGTCACCCAAATCGCTCCCAACTAGTCAGAAACATTTAAATTAATGTTTCTAAGCAATTCAATGTATCTGCAGTGAATCTGTTGTTTAAATTTCCAATATTTTTCTTTTTCTCAATTTCTCCTGAAATGGCGCAGAAAATGAGCAAGTCTTGTGGCGTTTGTGGGACTGCATTACAATTACCACTACAGTGTGGCTAAAAGTATCATTGTTTTGGGCATTAAATGCAACAAGCAGGATAAATTCACATACAGAATGTGTGTTTTCAAACTTTTGATTTTTGACCCTTTTTGAGCGACAGCCACGCGGCTTATGAAAAATGGCAAAATACGGCCATATTTTTTTCTCGAGGAAACAACCAAACAACAATTTTCCTGCATTTCAAATGCATCCTAAAGCACAGCAAATGCATCAGAAACGGTCTAGTTCTTATTGAAATCCTAACCCTAACCCTAGGTTGGGCACTTTGGGAACTCAAATACTGTATCAAAAACATGTCTACAAATACAGCGTTCGAAAAGTCACCCAAATCGCTCCCAACTAGTCAGAAACATTTAAATTAATGTTTCTAAGCAATTCAATGTATCTGCAGTGAATCTGTTGTTTAAATTTCCAATATTTTTCTTTTTCTCACTTTCTCCTGAAATGGCGCAGAAAATGAGCAAGTCTTGTGGCGTTTGTGGGACTGCATTACAATTACCACTACAGTGTGGCTAAAAGTATCATTGTTTGGGGCATTAAATGCAACAAGCAGGATAAATTCACATACAGAATGTATGTTTTCAAAATTTGATTTTTGACCCTTTTTGAGCGACAGCCGCACGGCTTAAGAAAAATGGTAAAATACGGCCATATTTTTTTCTCGAGGAAACAACCAAACAACAATTTTCCTGCATTTCAAATGCATCCTAAAGCTCAGCAAATGCATCAGAAACGGTCTAGTTCTTATTGAAATCCTAACCCTAACCCTAGGTCGGGCACTTTGGGAACTCAAATACTGTATCAAAAACATGTCTACAAATACAGCGTTGCAAAGTCACCCAAATCGCTCCCAACTAGTCAGAAACATTTAAAATAATGTTTCTAAGCAATTCAATGTATCTACAGAGAATCTGTTGTTTATATTTCCAATATTTTTCTTTTTCTCACTTTCTCCTGAAATGGCGCAGAAAATGAGAAAGTCTTGTGGCGTTTTTGGGACTGCATTACAATTACCACTACAGTGTGGCTAAAAGTATCATTGTTTTGGGCATTAAATGCAACAAGCAGGATAAATT
Source organism: Atractosteus spatula (assembly GCF_055471065.1). Classification (NCBI taxonomy): domain Eukaryota; kingdom Metazoa; phylum Chordata; class Actinopteri; order Semionotiformes; family Lepisosteidae; genus Atractosteus; species Atractosteus spatula. The sequence goes on from NC_142718.1 coordinate 29,614,815, forward strand.
CACATACAGAATGTGTGTTTTCAAACTTTTGATTTTTGACCCTTTTTGAGCGACAGCCGCGCGGCTTAAGAAAAATGGCAAAATACGGCCATATTTTTTTCTCGAGGAAACAACCAAACAACAATTTTCCTGCATTTCAAATGCATCCTAAAGCACAGCAAATGCATCAGAAACGGTCTAGTTCTTATTGAAACCCTAACCCTAACCCTAGGTCGGGCACTTTGGGAACTAAAATACTGTATCAAAAACATGTCTACAAATACAGCGTTCGAAAAGTCACCCAAATCGCTCCCAACTAGTCAGAAACATTTAAATTAATGTTTCTAAGCAATTCAATGTATCTGCAGTGAATCTGTTGTTTAAATTTCCAATATTTTTCTTTTTCTCAATTTCTCCTGAAATGGCGCAGAAAATGAGCAAGTCTTGTGGCGTTTGTGGGACTGCATTACAATTACCACTACAGTGTGGCTAAAAGTATCATTGTTTTGGGCATTAAATGCAACAAGCAGGATAAATTCACATACAGAATGTGTGTTTTCAAACTTTTGATTTTTGACCCTTTTTGAGCGACAGCCGCGCGGCTTATGAAAAATGGCAAAATACGGCCATATTTTTTTCTCGAGGAAACAACCAAACAACAATTTTCCTGCATTTCAAATGCATCCTAAAGCACAGCAAATGCATCAGAAACGGTCTAGTTCTTATTGAAACCCTAACCCTAACCCTAGGTCGGGCACTTTGGGAACTCAAATACTGTATCAAAAACATGTCTACAAATACAGCATTCGAAAAGTCACCCAAATCGCTCCCAACTAGTCAGAAACATTTAAAATAATGTTTCTAAGCAATTCAATGTATCTGCAGTGAATCTGTTGTTTAAATTTCCAATATTTTTCTTTTTCTCACTTTCTCCTGAAATGGCGCAGAAAATGAGCAAGTCTTGTGGCGTTTGTGGGACTGCATTACAATTACCACTACAGTGCGGCTAAAAGTATTATTGTTTTGGGCATTAAATGCAACAAGCAGGATAAATTCACATACAGAATGTGTGTTTTCAAACTTTTGATTTTTGACCCTTTTTGAGCGACAGCCGCGCGGCTAAAGAAAAATGGCAAAATACGGCCATATTTTTTTCTCGAGGAAACAACCAAACAACAATTTTCCTGCATTTCAAATGCATCCTAAAGCACAGCAAATGCATCAGAAACGGTCTAGTTCTTATTGAAACCCTAACCCTAACCCTAGGTCGGGCACTTTGGGAACTCAAATACTGTATCAAAAACATGTCTACAAATACAGCGTTCGAAAAGTCACCCAAATCGCTCCCAACTAGTCAGAAACATTTAAATTAATGTTTCTAAGCAATTCAATGTATCTGCAGTGAATCTGTTGTTTAAATTTCCAATATTTTTCTTTTTCTCACTTTCTCCTGAAATGGCGCAGAAAATGAGCAAGTCTTGTGGCGTTTGTGGGACTGCATTACAATTACCACTACAGTGTGGCTAAAAGTATCATTGTTTTGGGCATTAAATGCAACAAGCAGGATAAATTCACATACAGAATGTGTGTTTTCAAACTTTTGATTTTTGACCCTTTTTGAGCGACAGCCGCGCGGCTTAAGAAAAATGGCAAAATACGGCCATATTTTTTTCTCAAGGAAACAACCAAACAACAATTTTCCTGCATTTCAAATGCATCCTAAAGCACAGCAAATGCATCAGAAATGGTCTAGTTCTTATTGAAACCCTAACACTAATCCTAGGTCGGGCACTTTGGGAACTCAAATACTGTATCAAAAACATGTCTACAAATACAGCGTTCGAAAAGTCACCCAAATCGCTCCCAACTAGTCAGAAACATTTAAAATAATGTTTCTAAGCAATTCAATGTATCTACAATGAATCTGTTGTTTAAATTTCCAATATTTTTCTTTTTCTCACTTTCTCCTGAAATGGCGCAGAAAATGAGCAAGTCTTGTGGCGTATGTGGGACTACATTACAATTACCACTACAGTGCTGCTAAAAGTATAATTGTTTTGGGCATTAAATGCAACAAGCAGGATAAATTCACATACAGAATGTGTGTTTTCAAACTTTTGATTTTTGACCCTTTTTGAGCGACAGCCACGCGGCTAAAGAAAAATGGCAAAATACGGCCATATTTTTTTCTCGAGGAAACAACCAAACAACAATTTTCCTGCATTTCAAATGCATACTAAAGCACAGCAAATGCATCAGAAACAGTCTAGTTCTTATTGAAACCCTAACCCTAACCCTAGGTCGGGCACTTTGGGAACTCAAATACTGTATCAAAAACATGTCTACAAATACAGCGTTCGAAAAGTCACCCAAATCGCTCCCAACTAGTCAGAAACATTTAAATTAATGTTTCTAAGCAATTCAATGTATCTGCAGTGAATCTGTTGTTTAAATTTCCAATATTTTCTTTTTCTCACTTTCTCCTGAAATGGCGCAGAAAATGAGCAAGTCTTGTGGCGTTTGTGGGACTGCATTACAATTACCACTACAGTGTGGCTAAAAGTATCATTGTTTTGGGCATTAAATGCAACAAGCAAGATAAATTCACATACAGAATGTCTGTTTTCAAAATTTGATTTTTGACCCTTTTTCAGCGACAGCCGCGCGGCTTAAGAAAAATGGCAAAATACGGCCATATTTTTTTCTCGAGGAGACAACCAAACAACAATTTTCCTGCATTTCAAATGCATCCTAAAGCACAGCAAATGCATCAGAAACAGTCTAGTTCTTATTGAAACCCTAACCCTAACCCTAGGTCGGGCACTTTGGGAACTCAAATACTGTATCAAAAACATGTCTACATATACAGCGTTCGAAAAGTCACCCAAATCGCTCCCAACTAGTCAGAAACATTTAAATTAATGTTTCTAAGCAATTCAATGTATCTGCAGTGAATCTGTTGTTTAAATTTCCAATATTTTTCTTTTTCTCACTTTCTCCTGAAATGGCGCAGAAAATGAGCAAGTCTTGTGGCGTTTGTGGGACTGCATTACAATTACCACTACAGTGTGGCTAAAAGTATCATTGTTTTGGGCATTAAATGCAACAAGCAAGATAAATTCACATACAGAATGTCTGTTTTCAAAATTTGATTTTTGACCCTTTTTCAGCGACAGCCGCGCGGCTTAAGAAAAATGGCAAAATACGGCCATATTTTTTTCTCGAGGAAACAACCAAACAACAATTTTCCTGCATTTCAAATGCATCCTAAAGCACAGCAAATGCATCAGAAACAGTCTAGTTCTTATTGAAACCCTAACCCTAACCCTAGGTCGGGCACTTTGGGAACTCAAATACTGTATCAAAAACATGTCTACATATACAGCGTTCGAAAAGTCACCCAAATCGCTCCCAACTAGTCAGAAACATTTAAATTAATGTTTCTAAGCAATTCAATGTATCTGCAGTGAATCTGTTGTTTAAATTTCCAATATTTTTCTTTTTCTCACTTTCTCCTGAAATGGCGCAGAAAATGAGCAAGTCTTGTGGCGTTTGTGGGACTGCATTACAATTACCACTACAGTGTGGCTAAAAGTATCATTGTTTTGGGCATTAAATGCAACAAGCAGGATAAATTCACATACAGAATGTGTGTTTTCAAAATTTGATTTTTGACCCTTTTTGAGCGACAGCCGCACGGCTTAAGAAAAATGGCAAAATACGGCCATATTTTTTTCTCGAGGAAACAACCAAACAACAATTTTCCTGCATTTCAAATGCATCCTAAAGCTCAGCAAATGCATCAGAAACGGTCTAGTTCTTAATGAAACCCTAACCCTAACCCTAGGTCGGGCACTTTGGGAACTCAAATACTGTATCAAAAACATGTCTACAAATACAGCGTTCGAAAAGTCTCCCAAATCACTCCGAACTAGTCAGAAACATTTAAAATAATGTTTCTAAGCAATTCAATGTATCTGCAGTAAATCTGTTGTTTAAATTTCCAATATTTTTCTTTTTCTCACTTTCTCCTGAAATGGCGCAGAAAATGAGCAAGTGTTGTGGCGTTTTTGGGACTGCATTACAATTACCAATACAGTGTGGCTAAAAGTATCATTGTTTTGGGCATTAAATGCAACAAGCATGATAAATTCACATACAGAATGTCTGTTTTCAAAATTTGATTTTTGACCCTTTTTCAGCGACAGCCGCGCGGCTTAAGAAAAATGGCAAAATACGGCCATATTTTTTTCTCGAGGAAACAACCAAACAACAATTTTCCTGCATTTCAAATGCATCCTAAAGCACAGCAAATGCATCAGAAACGGTCTAGTTCTTATTGAAACCCTAACCCTAACCCTAGGTCGGGCACTTTGGGAACTCAAATACTGTATCAAAAGCATGTCGACAAATACAGCGTTCGAAAAGTCTCCCAAATCACTCCGAACTAGTCAGAAACATTTAAAATAATGTTTCTAAGCAATTCAATGTATCTGCAGTAAATCTGTTGTTTAAATTTCCAATAGTTTTCTTTTTCTCACTTTCTCCTGAAATGGCGCAGAAAATGAGCAAGTCTTGTGGCGTTTGTGGGACTGCATTACAATTACCACTACAGTGTGGCTAAAAGTATCATTGTTTTGGGCATTAAATGCAACAAGCAGGATAAATTCACATACAGAATGTCTGTTTTCAAAATTTGATTTTTGACCCTTTTTCAGCGACAGCCGCGCGGCTTAAGAAAAATGGCAAAATACGGCCATATTTTTTTCTCGAGGAAACAACCAAACAACAATTTTCCTGCATTTCAAATGCATCCTAAAGCACAGCAAATGCATCAGAAACGGTCTAGTTCTTTTTGAAACCCTAACCCTAACCCTAGGTCGGGCACTTTGGGAACTCAAATACTGTATCAAAAACATGTCTACATATACAGCGTTCGAAAAGTCACCCAAATCGCTCCCAACTAGTCAGAAACATTTAAATTAATGTTTCTAAGCAATTCAATGTATCTGCAGTGAATCTGTTGTTTAAATTTCCAATATTTTTCTTTTTCTCACTTTCTCCTGAAATGGCGCAGAAAATGAGCAAGTCTTGTGGCGTTTGTGGGACTGCATTACAATTACCACTACAGTGTGGCTAAAAGTATCATTGTTTTGGGCATTAAATGCAACAAGCAGGATAAATTCACATACAGAATGTGTGTTTTCAAAATTTGATTTTTGACCCTTTTTGAGCGACAGCCGCACGGCTTAAGAAAAATGGCAAAATACGGCCATATTTTTTTCTCGAGGAAACAACCAAACAACAATTTTCCTGCATTTCAAATGCATCCTAAAGCTCAGCAAATGCATCAGAAACGGTCTAGTTCTTAATGAAACCCTAACCCTAACCCTAGGTCGGGCACTTTGGGAACTCAAATACTGTATCAAAAACATGTCGACAAATACAGCGTTCGAAAAGTCTCCCAAATCACTCCGAACTAGTCAGAAACATTTAAAATAATGTTTCTAAGCAATTCAATGTATCTGCAGTAAATCTGTTGTTTAAATTTCCAATAGTTTTCTTTTTCTCACTTTCTCCTGAAATGGCGCAGAAAATGAGCAAGTCTTGTGGCGTTTTTGGGACTGCATTACAATTACCACTACAGTGTGGCTAAAAGTATCATTGTTTTGGGCATTAAATGCAACAAGCAGGATAAATTCAGATACAGAATGTCTGTTTTCAAAATTTGATTTTTGACCCTTTTTCAGCGACAGCCGCGCGGCTTAAGAAAAATGGCAAAATACGGCCATATTTTTTTCTCGAGGAAACAACCAAACAACAATTTTCCTGCATTTCAAATGCATCCTAAAGCACAGCAAATGCATCAGAAACGGTCTAGTTCTTATTGAAATCCTAACCCTAACCCTAGGTCGGGCACTTTGGGAACTCAAATACTGTATCAAAAACATGTCTACAAATACAGCGTTCGAAAAGTCACCCAAATCGCTCCCAACTAGTCAGAAACATTTAAATTAATGTTTCTAAGCAATTCAATGTATCTGCAGTGAATCTGTTGTTTAAATTTCCAATATTTTTCTTTTTCTCACTTTCTCCTGAAATGGCGCAGAAAATGAGCAAGTCTTGTGGCGTTTGTGGGACTGCATTACAATTACCACTACAGTGTGGCTAAAAGTATCATTGTTTTGGGCATTAAATGCAACAAGCAGGATAAATTCACATACAGAATGTGTGTTTTCAAACTTTTGATTTTTGACCCTTTTTGAGCGACAGCCGCGCGGCTTAAGAAAAATGGCAAAATACGGCCATATTTTTTTCTCGAGGAAACAACCAAACAACAATTTTCCTGCATTTCAAATGCATCCTAAAGCACAGCAAATGCATCAGAAACGGTCTAGTTCTTATTGAAACCCTAACCCTAACCCTAGGTCGGGCACTTTGGGAACTCAAATACTGTATCAAAAACATGTCTACAAATACAGCGTTCGAAAAGTCACCCAAATCGCTCCCAACTAGTCAGAAACATTTAAATTAATGTTTCTAAGCAATTCAATGTATCTGCAGTGAATCTGTTGTTTAAATTTCCAATATTTTTCTTTTTCTCACTTTCTCCTGAAATGGCGCAGAAAATGAGCAAGTCTTGTGGCGTTTGTGGGACTGCATTACAATTACCACTACAGTGTTTCTAAAAGTATCATTGTTTTGGGCATTAAATGCAACAAGCAGGATAAATTCACATACAGAATGTGTGTTTTCAAACTTTTGATTTTTGACCCTTTTTGAGCGACAGCCGCGCGGCTTAAGAAAAATGGCAAAATACGGCCATATTTTTTTCTCGAGGATACAACCAAACAACAATTTTCCTGCATTTCAAATGCATCCTAAAGCACAGCAAATGCATCAGAAAATGTCTAGTTCTTTTTGAAACCCTAACCCTAACCCTAGGTCGGGCACTTTGGGAACTCAAATACTCTATCAAAAACATGTCTACAAATACAGCGTTCGAAAAGTCACCCAAATCGCTCCCAACTAGTCAGAAACATTTAAAATAATGTTTCTAAGCAATTCAATGTATCTACAGTGAATCTGTTGTTTAAATTTCCAATATTTTTCTTTTTCTCACTTTCTCCTGAAATGGCGCAGAAAATGAGCAAGTCTTGTGGCGTTTGTGGGACTGCATTACAATTACCACTACAGTGTGGCTAAAAGTATCATTGTTTTGGGCATTAAATGCAACAAGCAGGATAAATTCACATACAGAATGTCTGTTTTCAAAATTTGATTTTTGACCCTTTTTCAGCGACAGCCGCGCGGCTTAAGAAAAATGGCAAAATACGGCCATATTTTTTTCTCGAGGAAACAACCAAACAACAATTTTCCTGCATTTCAAATGCATCCTAAAGCACAGCAAATGCATCAGAAACGGTCTAGTTCTTATTGAAACCCTAACCCTAACCCTAGGTCGGGCACTTTGGGAACTCAAATACTGTATCAAAAACATGTCGACAAATACAGCGTTCGAAAAGTCTCCCAAATCACTCCGAACTAGTCAGAAACATTTAAAATAATGTTTCTAAGCAATTCAATGTATCTGCAGTAAATCTGTTGTTTAAATTTCCAATAGTTTTCTTTTTCTCACTTTCTCCTGAAATGGCGCAGAAAATGAGCAAGTCTTGTGGCGTTTTTGGGACTGCATTACAATTACCACTACAGTGTGGCTAAAAGTATCATTGTTTTGGGCATTAAATGCAACAAGCAGGATAAATTCACATACAGAATATCTGTTTTCAAAATTTGATTTTTGACCCTTTTTCAGCGACAGCCGCGCGGCTTAAGAAAAATGGCAAAATACGGCCATATTTTTTTCTCGAGGAAACAACCAAACAACAATTTTCCTGCATTTCAAATGCATTCTAAAGCACAGCAAATGCATCAGAAACGGTCTAGTTCTTATTGAAATCCTAACCCTAACCCTAGGTTGGGCACTTTGGGAACTCAAATACTGTATCAAAAACATGTCTACAAATACAGCGTTCGAAAAGTCACCCAAATCGCTCCCAACTAGTCAGAAACATTTAAAATAATGTTTCTAAGCAATTCAATGTATCTACAGAGAATCTGTTGTTTATATTTCCAATATTTTTCTTTTTCTCACTTTCTCCTGAAATGGCGCAGAAAATGAGAAAGTCTTGTGGCGTTTTTGGGACTGCATTACAATTACCACTACAGTGTGGCTAAAAGTATCATTGTTTTGGGCATTAAATGCAACAAGCAGGATAAATTCACATACAGAATGTGTGTTTTCAAACTTTTGATTTTTGACCCTTTTTGAGCGACAGCCGCGCGGCTTAAGAAAAATGGCAAAATACGGCCATATTTTTTTCTCGAGGAAACAACCAAACAACAATTTTCCTGCATTTCAAATGCATCCTAAAGCACAGCAAATGCATCAGAAACGGTCTAGTTCTTATTGAAACCCTAACCCTAACCCTAGGTCGGGCACTTTGGGAACTAAAATACTGTATCAAAAACATGTCTACAAATACAGCGTTCGAAAAGTCACCCAAATCGCTCCCAACTAGTCAGAAACATTTAAATTAATGTTTCTAAGCAATTCAATGTATCTGCAGTGAATCTGTTGTTTAAATTTCCAATATTTTTCTTTTTCTCACTTTCTCCTGAAATGGCGCAGAAAATGAGCAAGTCTTGTGGCGTTTGTGGGACTGCATTACAATTACCACTACAGTGTGGCTAAAAGTATCATTGTTTTGGGCATTAAATGCAACAAGCAGGATAAATTCACATACAGAATGTGTGTTTTCAAACTTTTGATTTTTGACCCTTTTTGAGCGACAGCCGCGCGGCTTAAGAAAAATGGCAAAATACGGCCATATTTTTTTCTCGAGGAAACAACCAAACAACAATTTTCCTGCATTTCAAATGCATCCTAAAGCACAGCAAATGCATCAGAAACGGTCTAGTTCTTATTGAAACCCTAACCCTAGGTCGGGCACTTTGGGAACTCAAATACTGTATCAAAAACATGTCTACAAATACAGCATTCGAAAAGTCACCCAAATCGCTCCCAACTAGTCAGAAACATTTAAAATAATGTTTCTAAGCAATTCAATGTATCTGCAGTGAATCTGTTGTTTAAATTTCCAATATTTTTCTTTTTCTCACTTTCTCCTGAAATGGCGCAGAAAATGAGCAAGTCTTGTGGCGTTTGTGGGACTGCATTACAATTACCACTACAGTGCGGCTAAAAGTATTATTGTTTTGGGCATTAAATGCAACAAGCAGGATAAATTCACATACAGAATGTGTGTTTTCAAACTTTTGATTTTTGACCCTTTTTGAGCGACAGCCGCGCGGCTAAAGAAAAATGGCAAAATACGGCCATATTTTTTTCTCGAGGAAACAACCAAACAACAATTTTCCTGCATTTCAAATGCATCCTAAAGCACAGCAAATGCATCAGAAACGGTCTAGTTCTTATTGAAACCCTAACCCTAACCCTAGGTCGGGCACTTTGGGAACTCAAACACTGTATCAAAAACATGTCTACAAATACAGCGTTCGAAAAGTCACCCAAATCGCTCCCAACTAGTCAGAAACATTTAAATTAATGTTTCTAAGCAATTCAATGTATCTGCAGTGAATCTGTTGTTTAAATTTCCAATATTTTTCTTTTTCTCACTTTCTCCTGAAATGGCGCAGAAAATGAGCAAGTCTTGTGGCGTTTGTGGGACTGCATTACAATTACCACTACAGTGTGGCTAAAAGTATCATTGTTTTGGGCATTAAATGCAACAAGCAGGATAAATTCACATACAGAATGTGTGTTTTCAAACTTTTGATTTTTGACCCTTTTTGAGCGACAGCCGCGCGGCTTAAGAAAAATGGCAAAATACGGCCATATTTTTTTCTCAAGGAAACAACCAAACAACAATTTTCCTGCATTTCAAATGCATCCTAAAGCACAGCAAATGCATCAGAAATGGTCTAGTTCTTATTGAAACCCTAACACTAATCCTAGGTCGGGCACTTTGGGAACTCAAATACTGTATCAAAAACTGTCTACAAATACAGCGTTCGAAAAGTCACCCAAATCGCTCCCAACTAGTCAGAAACATTTAAAATAATGTTTCTAAGCAATTCAATGTATCTACAGTGAATCTGTTGTTTAAATTTCCAATATTTTTCTTTTTCTCACTTTCTCCTGAAATGGCGCAGAAAAATGAGCAAGTCTTGTGGCGTATGTGGGACTACATTACAATTACCACTACAGTGCGGCTAAAAGTATAATTGTTTTGGGCATTAAATGCAACAAGCAGGATAAATTCACATACAGAATGTGTGTTTTCAAACTTTTGATTTTTGACCCTTTTTGAGCGACAGCCACGCGGCTAAAGAAAAATGGCAAAATACGGCCATATTTTTTTCTCGAGGAAACAACCAAACAACAATTTTCCTGCATTTCAAATGCATACTAAAGCACAGCAAATGCATCAGAAACAGTCTAGTTCTTATTGAAACCCTAACCCTAACCCTAGGTCGGGCACTTTGGGAACTCAAATACTGTATCAAAAACATGTCTACAAATACAGCGTTCGAAAAGTCACCCAAATCGCTCCCAACTAGTCAGAAACATTTAAATTAATGTTTCTAAGCAATTCAATGTATCTGCAGTGAATCTGTTGTTTAAATTTCCAATATTTTTCTTTTTCTCACTTTCTCCTGAAATGGCGCAGAAAATGAGCAAGTCTTGTGGCGTTTGTGGGACTGCATTACAATTACCACTACAGTGTGGCTAAAAGTATCATTGTTTTGGGCATTAAATGCAACAAGCAAGATAAATTCACATACAGAATGTCTGTTTTCAAAATTTGATTTTTGACCCTTTTTCAGCGACAGCCGCGCGGCTTAAGAAAAATGGCAAAATACGGCCATATTTTTTTCTCGAGGAAACAACCAAACAACAATTTTCCTGCATTTCAAATGCATCCTAAAGCACAGCAAATGCATCAGAAACGGTCTAGTTCTTATTGAAACCCTAACCCTAACCCTAGGTCGGGCACTTTGGGAACTCAAATACTGTATCAAAAACATGTCGACAAATACAGCGTTCGAAAAGTCTCCCAAATCACTCCGAACTAGTCAGAAACATTTAAAATAATGTTTCTAAGCAATTCAATGTATCTGCAGTAAATCTGTTGTTTAAATTTCCAATATTTTTCTTTTTCTCACTTTCTCCTGAAATGGCGCAGAAAATGAGCAAGTCTTGTGGCGTATGTGGGACTACATTACAATTACCACTACAGTGCGGCTAAAAGTATTATTGTTTTGGGCATTAAATGCAACAAGCAGGATAAATTCACATACAGAATGTGTGTTTTCAAACTTTTGATTTTTGACCCTTTTTGAGCGACAGCCGCGCGGCTAAAGAAAAATGGCAAAATACGGCCATATTTTTTTCTCGAGGAAACAACCAAACAACAATTTTCCTGCATTTCAAATGCATCCTAAAGCACAGCAAATGCATCAGAAACGGTCTAGTTCTTATTGAAACCCTAACCCTAACCCTAGGTCGGGCACTTTGGGAACTCAAACACTGTATCAAAAACATGTCTACAAATACAGCGTTCGAAAAGTCACCCAAATCGCTCCCAACTAGTCAGAAACATTTAAATTAATGTTTCTAAGCAATTCAATGTATCTGCAGTGAATCTGTTGTTTAAATTTCCAATATTTTTCTTTTTCTCACTTTCTCCTGAAATGGCGCAGAAAATGAGCAAGTCTTGTGGCGTTTGTGGGACTGCATTACAATTACCACTACAGTGTGGCTAAAAGTATCATTGTTTTGGGCATTAAATGCAACAAGCAGGATAAATTCACATACAGAATGTGTGTTTTCAAACTTTTGATTTTTGACCCTTTTTGAGCGACAGCCGCGCGGCTTAAGAAAAATGGCAAAATACGGCCATATTTTTTTCTCAAGGAAACAACCAAACAACAATTTTCCTGCATTTCAAATGCATCCTAAAGCACAGCAAATGCATCAGAAATGGTCTAGTTCTTATTGAAACCCTAACACTAATCCTAGGTCGGGCACTTTGGGAACTCAAATACTGTATCAAAAACATGTCTACAAATACAGCGTTCGAAAAGTCACCCAAATCGCTCCCAACTAGTCAGAAACATTTAAAATAATGTTTCTAAGCAATTCAATGTATCTACAGTGAATCTGTTGTTTAAATTTCCAATATTTTTCTTTTTCTCACTTTCTCCTGAAATGGCGCAGAAAATGAGCAAGTCTTGTGGCGTATGTGGGACTACATTACAATTACCACTACAGTGCGGCTAAAAGTATAATTGTTTTGGGCATTAAATGCAACAAGCAGGATAAATTCACATACAGAATGTGTGTTTTCAAACTTTTGATTTTTGACCCTTTTTGAGCGACAGCCACGCGGCTAAAGAAAAATGGCAAAATACGGCCATATTTTTTTCTCGAGGAAACAACCAAACAACAATTTTCCTGCATTTCAAATGCATACTAAAGCACAGCAAATGCATCAGAAACAGTCTAGTTCTTATTGAAACCCTAACCCTAACCCTAGGTCGGGCACTTTGGGAACTCAAATACTGTATCAAAAACATGTCTACAAATACAGCGTTCGAAAAGTCACCCAAATCGCTCCCAACTAGTCAGAAACATTTAAATTAATGTTTCTAAGCAATTCAATGTATCTGCAGTGAATCTGTTGTTTAAATTTCCAATATTTTTCTTTTTCTCACTTTCTCCTGAAATGGCGCAGAAAATGAGCAAGTCTTGTGGCGTTTGTGGGACTGCATTACAATTACCACTACAGTGTGGCTAAAAGTATCATTGTTTTGGGCATTAAATGCAACAAGCAAGATAAATTCACATACAGAATGTCTGTTTTCAAAATTTGATTTTTGACCCTTTTTCAGCGACAGCCGCGCGGCTTAAGAAAAATGGCAAAATACGGCCATATTTTTTTCTCGAGGAAACAACCAAACAACAATTTTCCTGCATTTCAAATGCATCCTAAAGCACAGCAAATGCATCAGAAACGGTCTAGTTCTTATTGAAACCCTAACCCTAACCCTAGGTCGGGCACTTTGGGAACTCAAATACTGTATCAAAAACATGTCGACAAATACAGCGTTCGAAAAGTCTCCCAAATCACTCCGAACTAGTCAGAAACATTTAAAATAATGTTTCTAAGCAATTCAATGTATCTGCAGTAAATCTGTTGTTTAAATTTCCAATATTTTTCTTTTTCTCACTTTCTCCTGAAATGGCGCAGAAAATGAACAAGTCTTGTGGCGTATGTGGGACTACATTACAATTACCACTACAGTGCGGCTAAAAGTATAATTGTTTTGGGCATTAAATGCAACAAGCAGGATAAATTCACATACAGAATGTGTGTTTTCAAACTTTTGATTTTTGACCCTTTTTGAGCGACAGCCACGCGGCTAAAGAAAAATGGCAAAATACGGCCATATTTTTTTCTCGAGGAAACAACCAAACAACAATTTTCCTGCATTTCAAATGCATCCTAAAGCACAGCAAATGCATCAGAAACGGTCTAGTTCTTATTGAAACCCAAACCCTAACCCTAGGTCGGGCACTTTGGGAACTCAAATACTGTATCAAAAACATGTCTACAAATACAGCGTTCGAAAAGTCACCCAAATCGCTCCCAACTAGTCAGAAACATTTAAATTAATGTTTCTAAGCAATTCAATGTATCTGCAGTGAATCTGTTGTTTAAATTTCCAATATTTTTCTTTTTCTCACTTTCTCCTGAAATGGCGCAGAAAATGAGCAAGTCTTGTGGCATTTGTGGGACTGCATTACAATTACCACTACAGTGTGGCTAAAAGTATCATTGTTTTGGGCATTAAATGCAACAAGCAGGATAAATTCACATACAGAATGTGTGTTTTCAAAATTTGATTTTTGACCCTTTTTGAGCGACAGCCGCACGGCTTAAGAAAAATGGCAAAATACGGCCATATTTTTTTCTCGAGGAAACAACCAAACAACAATTTTCCTGCATTTCAAATGCATCCTAAAGCTCAGCAAATGCATCAGAAACGGTCTAGTTCTTAAAGAAACCCTAACCCTAACCCTAGGTCGGGCACTTTGGGAACTCAAATACTGTATCAAAAACATATCTACAAATACAGCGTTCGAAAAGTCTCCCAAATCACTCCGAACTAGTCAGAAACATTTAAAATAATCTTTCTAAGCAATTCAATGTATCTGCAGTAAATCTGTTGTTTAAATTTCCAATAGTTTTCTTTTTCTCACTTTCTCCTGAAATGGCGCAGAAAATGAGCAAGTCTTGTGGCGTTTTTGGGACTGCATTACAATTACCACTACAGTGTGGCTAAAAGTATCATTGTTTTGGGCATTAAATGCAACAAGCAGGATAAATTCACATACAGAATGTCTGTTTTCAAAATTTGATTTTTGACCCTTTTTCAGCGACAGCCGCGCGGCTTAAGAAAAATGGCAAAATACGGCCATATTTTTTTCTCGAGGAAACAACCAAACAACAATTTTCCTGCATTTCAAATGCATCCTAAAGCACAGCAAATGCATCAGAAACGGTCTAGTTCTTATTGAAACCCTAACCCTAACCCTAGGTCGGGCACTTTGGGAACTCAAATACTATATCAAAAACATGTCTACAAATACAGCGTTCGAAAAGTCACCCAAATCGCTCCCAACTAGTCAGAAACATTTAAAATAATGTTTCTAAGCAATTCAATGTATCTGCAGTAAATCTGTTGTTTAAATTTCCAATAGTTTTCTTTTTCTCACTTTCTCCTGAAATGGCGCAGAAAATGAACAAGTCTTGTTGCGTTTTTGGGACTGCATTACAATTACCACTACAGTGTGGCTAAAAGTATCATTGTTTTGGGCATTAAATGCAACAAGCAGGATAAATTCACATACAGAATGTCTGTTTTCAAAATTTGATTTTTGACCCTTTTTCAGCGACAGCCGCGCGGCTTAAGAAAAATGGCAAAATACGGCCATATTTTTTTCTCGAGGAAACAACCAAACAACAATTTTCCTGCATTTCAAATGCATCCTAAAGCACAGCAAATGCATCAGAAACGGTCTAGTTCTTATTGAAACCCTAACCCTAACCCTAGGTCGGGCACTTTGGGAACTCAAATACTGTATCAAAAACATGTCTACAAATACAGCGTTCGAAAAGTCACCCAAATCGCTCCCAACTAGTCAGAAACATTTAAAATAATGTTTCTAAGCAATTCAATGTATCTGCAGTGAATCTGTTGTTTAAATTACCAATATTTTTCTTTTTCTCACTTTCTCCTGAAATGGCGCAGAAAATGAGCAAGTCTTGTGGCGTTTGTGGAACTGCATTACAATTACCACTACAGTGTGGCTAAAAGTATCATTGTTTTGGGCATTAAATGCAACAAGCAGGATAAATTCACATACAGAATGTGTGTTTTCAAAATTTGATTTTTGACCCTTTTTGAGCGACAGCCGCACGGCTTAAGAAAAATGGCAAAATATGGCCATATTTTTTTCTCGAGGAAACAACCAAACAACAATTTTCCTGCATTTCAAATGCATCCTAAAGCTCAGCAAATGCATCAGAAACGGTCTAGTTCTTAATGAAACCCTAACCCTAACCCTAGGTCGGGCACTTTGGGAACTCAAATACTGTATCAAAAACATATCTACAAATACAGCGTTCGAAAAGTCACCCAAATCGCTCCCAACTAGTCAGAAACATTTAAATTAATGTTTCTAAGCAATTCAATGTATCTGCAGTGAATCTGTTGTTTAAATTTCCAATAGTTTTCTTTTTCTCACTTTCTCCTGAAATGGCGCAGAAAATGAGCAAGTCTTGTGGCGTTTTTGGGACTGCATTACAATTACCACTACAGTTTGGCTAAAAGTATCATTGTTTTGGGCATTAAATGCAACAAGCAGGATAAATTCACATACAGAATGTCTGTTTTCAAAATTTGATTTTTGACCCTTTTTCAGCGACAGCCGCTCGGCTTAAGAAAAATGGCAAAATACGGCCATATTTTTTTCTCGAGGAAACAACCAAACAACAATTTTCCTGCATTTCAAATGCATCCTAAAGCACAGCAAATGCATCAGAAACGGTCTAGATCTTTTTGAAACCCTAACCCTAACCCTAGGTCGGGCACTTTGGGAACTCAAATACTGTATCAAAAACATGTCTACAAATACAGCGTTCGAAAAGTCACCCAAATCACTCCGAACTAGTCAGAAACATTTAAAATAATGTTTCTAAGCAATTCAATGTATCTGCAGTAAATCTGTTGTTTAAATTTCCAATAGTTTTCTTTTTCTCACTTTCTCCTGAAATGGCGCAGAAAATGAGCAAGTCTTGTGGCGTTTGTGGGACTGCATTACAATTACCACTACAGTGTGGCTAAAAGTATCATTGTTTTGGGCATTAAATGCAACAAGCAGGATAAATTCACATATAGAATGTGTGTTTTCAAACTTTTGATTTTTGACCCTTTTTGAGCGACAGCCACGCGGCTTAAGAAAAATGGCAAAATACGGCCATATTTTTTTCTCGAGGAAACAACCAAACAACAATTTTCCTGCATTTCAAATGCATCCTAAAGCACAGCAAATGCATCAGAAACGGTCTAGTTCTTAATGAAACCCTAACCCTAACCCTAGGTCGGGCACTTTGGGAACTCAAATACTGTATCAAAAACATGTCTACAAATACAGCGTTCGAAAAGTCTCCCAAATCACTCCGAACTAGTCAGAAACATTTAAAATAATGTTTCTAAGCAATTCAATGTATCTGCAGTAAATCTGTTGTTTAAATTTCCAATATTTTTCTTTTTCTCACTTTCTCCTGAAATGGCGCAGAAAATGAGCAAGTCTTGTGGCGTTTTTGGGACTGCATTACAATTACCAATACAGTGTGGCTAAAAGTATCATTGTTTTGGGCATTAAATGCAACAAGCATGATAAATTCACATACAGAATGTCTGTTTTCAAAATTTGATTTTTGACCCTTTTTCAGCGACAGCCGCGCGGCTTAAGAAAAATGGCAAAATACGGCCATATTTTTTTCTCGAGGAAACAACCAAACAACAATTTTCCTGCATTTCAAATGCATCCTAAAGCACAGCAAATGCATCAGAAACGGTCTAGTTCTTATTGAAACCCTAACCCTAACCCTAGGTCGGGCACTTTGGGAACTCAAATACTGTATCAAAAGCATGTCGACAAATACAGCGTTCGAAAAGTCTCCCAAATCACTCCGAACTAGTCAGAAACATTTAAAATAATGTTTCTAAGCAATTCAATGTATCTGCAGTAAATCTGTTGTTTAAATTTCCAATAGTTTTCTTTTTCTCACTTTCTCCTGAAATGGCGCAGAAAATGAGCAAGTCTTGTGGCGTTTGTGGGACTGCATTACAATTACCACTACAGTGTGGCTAAAAGTATCATTGTTTTGGGCATTAAATGCAACAAGCAGGATAAATTCACATACAGAATGTCTGTTTTCAAAATTTGATTTTTGACCCTTTTTCAGCGACAGCCGCGCGGCTTAAGAAAAATGGCAAAATACGGCCATATTTTTTTCTCGAGGAAACAACCAAACAACAATTTTCCTGCATTTCAAATGCATCCTAAAGCACAGCAAATGCATCAGAAACGGTCTAGTTCTTTTTGAAACCCTAACCCTAACCCTAGGTCGGGCACTTTGGGAACTCAAATACTGTATCAAAAACATGTCTACAAATACAGCGTTCGAAAAGTCACCCAAATCGCTCCCAACTAGTCAGAAACATTTAAAATAATGTTTCTAAGCAATTCAATGTATCTGCAGTGAATCTGTTGTTTAAATTTCCAATATTTTTCTTTTTCTCACTTTCTCCTGAAATGGCGCAGAAAATGAGCAAGTCTTGTGGCGTTTGTGGGACTGCATTACAATTGCCACTACAGTGTGGCTAAAAGTATCATTGTTTTGGGCATTAAATGCAACAAGCAGGATAAATTCACATAAAGAATGTGTGTTTTCAAACTTTTGATTTTTGACCCTTTTTGAGCGACAGCCGCGCGGCTTAAGAAAAATGGCAAAATACGGCCATATTTTTTTCTCGAGGATACAACCAAACAACAATTTTCCTGCATTTCAAATGCATCCTAAAGCACAGCAAATGCATCAGAAAATGTCTAGTTCTTTTTGAAACCCTAACCCTAACCCTAGGTCGGGCACTTTGGGAACTCAAATACTGTATCAAAAACATGTCTACAAATACAGCGTTCGAAAAGTCACCCAAATCGCTCCCAACTAGTCAGAAACATTTAAAATAATGTTTCTAAGCAATTCAATGTATCTACAGTGAATCTGTTGTTTAAATTTCCAATATTTTTCTTTTTCTCACTTTCTCCTGAAATGGCGCAGAAAATGAGCAAGTCTTGTGGCGTATGTGGGACTACATTACAATTACCACTACAGTGCGGCTAAAAGTATAATTGTTTTGGGCATTAAATGCAACAAGCAGGATAAATTCACATACAGAATGTGTGTTTTCAAACTTTTGATTTTTGACCCTTTTTGAGCGACAGCCGCGCGGCTTAAGAAAAATGGCAAAATACGGCCATATTTTTTTCTCGAGGAAACAACCAAACAACAATTTTCCTGCATTTCAAATGCATCCTAAAGCACAGCAAATGCATCAGAAACGGTCTAGTTCTTATTGAAACCCTAACCCTAACCCTAGGTCGGGCACTTTGGGAACTCAAATACTGTATCAAAAACATGTCTACAAATACAGCGTTCGAAAAGTCACCCAAATCGCTCCCAACTAGTCAGAAACATTTAAATTAATGTTTCTAAGCAATTCAATGTATCTGCAGTGAATCTGTTGTTTAAATTTCCAATATTTTTCTTTTTCTCACTTTCTCCTGAAATGGCGCAGAAAATGAGCAAGTCTTGTGGCGTTTGTGGGACTGCATTACAATTACCACTACAGTGTTTCTAAAAGTATCATTGTTTTGGGCATTAAATGCAACAAGCAGGATAAATTCACATACAGAATGTGTGTTTTCAAACGTTTGATTTTTGACCCTTTTTGAGCGACAGCCGCGCGGCTTAAGAAAAATGGCAAAATACGGCCATATTTTTTTCTCGAGGATACAACCAAACAACAATTTTCCTGCATTTCAAATGCATCCTAAAGCACAGCAAATGCATCAGAAAATGTCTAGTTCTTTTTGAAACCCTAACCCTAACCCTAGGTCGGGCACTTTGGGAACTCAAATACTCTATCAAAAACATGTCTACAAATACAGCGTTCGAAAAGTCACCCAAATCGCTCCCAACTAGTCAGAAACATTTAAAATAATGTTTCTAAGCAATTCAATGTATCTACAGTGAATCTGTTGTTTAAATTTCCAATATTTTTCTTTTTCTCACTTTCTCCTGAAATGGCGCAGAAAATGAGCAAGTCTTGTGGCGTTTGTGGGACTGCATTACAATTACCACTACAGTGTGGCTAAAAGTATCATTGTTTTGGGCATTAAATGCAACAAGCAGGATAAATTCACATACAGAATGTCTGTTTTCAAAATTTGATTTTTGACCCTTTTTCAGCGACAGCCGCGCGGCTTAAGAAAAATGGCAAAATACGGCCATATTTTTTTCTCGAGGAAACAACCAAACAACAATTTTCCTGCATTTCAAATGCATCCTAAAGCACAGCAAATGCATCAGAAACGGTCTAGTTCTTATTGAAACCCTAACCCTAACCCTAGGTCGGGCACTTTGGGAACTCAAATACTGTATCAAAAACATGTCGACAAATACAGCGTTCGAAAAGTCTCCCAAATCACTCCGAACTAGTCAGAAACATTTAAAATAATGTTTCTAAGCAATTCAATGTATCTGCAGTAAATCTGTTGTTTAAATTTCCAATAGTTTTCTTTTTCTCACTTTCTCCTGAAATGGCGCAGAAAATGAGCAAGTCTTGTGGCGTTTTTGGGACTGCATTACAATTACCACTACAGTGTGGCTAAAAGTATCATTGTTTTGGGCATTAAATGCAACAAGCAGGATAAATTCACATACAGAATATCTGTTTTCAAAATTTGATTTTTGACCCTTTTTCAGCGACAGCCGCGCGGCTTAAGAAAAATGGCAAAATACGGCCATATTTTTTTCTCGAGGAAACAACCAAACAACAATTTTCCTGCATTTCAAATGCATTCTAAAGCACAGCAAATGCATCAGAAACGGTCTAGTTCTTATTGAAATCCTAACCCTAACCCTAGGTTGGGCACTTTGGGAACTCAAATACTGTATCAAAAACATGTCTACAAATACAGCGTTCGAAAAGTCACCCAAATCGCTCCCAACTAGTCAGAAACATTTAAAATAATGTTTCTAAGCAATTCAATGTATCTACAGAGAATCTGTTGTTTATATTTCCAATATTTTTCTTTTTCTCACTTTCTCCTGAAATGGCGCAGAAAATGAGAAAGTCTTGTGGCGTTTTTGGGACTGCATTACAATTACCACTACAGTGTGGCTAAAAGTATCATTGTTTTGGGCATTAAATGCAACAAGCAGGATAAATTCACATACAGAATGTGTGTTTTCAAACTTTTGATTTTTGACCCTTTTTGAGCGACAGCCGCGCGGCTTAAGAAAAATGGCAAAATACGGCCATATTTTTTTCTCGAGGAAACAACCAAACAACAATTTTCCTGCATTTCAAATGCATCCTAAAGCACAGCAAATGCATCAGAAACGGTCTAGTTCTTATTGAAACCCTAACCCTAACCCTAGGTCGGGCACTTTGGGAACTAAAATACTGTATCAAAAACATGTCTACAAATACAGCGTTCGAAAAGTCACCCAAATCGCTCCCAACTAGTCAGAAACATTTAAATTAATGTTTCTAAGCAATTCAATGTATCTGCAGTGAATCTGTTGTTTAAATTTCCAATATTTTTCTTTTTCTCACTTTCTCCTGAAATGGCGCAGAAAATGAGCAAGTCTTGTGGCGTTTGTGGGACTGCATTACAATTACCACTACAGTGTGGCTAAAAGTATCATTGTTTTGGGCATTAAATGCAACAAGCAGGATAAATTCACATACAGAATGTGTGTTTTCAAACTTTTGATTTTTGACCCTTTTTGAGCGACAGCCGCGCGGCTTAAGAAAAATGGCAAAATACGGCCATATTTTTTTCTCGAGGAAACAACCAAACAACAATTTTCCTGCATTTCAAATGCATCCTAAAGCACAGCAAATGCATCAGAAACGGTCTAGTTCTTAATGAAACCCTAACCCTAACCCTAGGTCGGGCACTTTGGGAACTCAAATACTGTATCAAAAACATATCTACAAATACAGCGTTCGAAAAGTCACCCAAATCGCTCCCAACTAGTCAGAAACATTTAAATTAATGTTTCTAAGCAATTCAATGTATCTGCAGTGAATCTGTTGTTTAAATTTCCAATAGTTTTCTTTTTCTCACTTTCTCCTGAAATGGCGCAGAAAATGAGCAAGTCTTGTGGCGTTTTTGGGACTGCATTACAATTACCACTACAGTTTGGCTAAAAGTATCATTGTTTTGGGCATTAAATGCAACAAGCAGGATAAATTCACATACAGAATGTCTGTTTTCAAAATTTGATTTTTGACCCTTTTTCAGCGACAGCCGCTCGGCTTAAGAAAAATGGCAAAATACGGCCATATTTTTTTCTCGAGGAAACAACCAAACAACAATTTTCCTGCATTTCAAATGCATCCTAAAGCACAGCAAATGCATCAGAAACGGTCTAGATCTTTTTGAAACCCTAACCCTAACCCTAGGTCGGGCACTTTGGGAACTCAAATACTGTATCAAAAACATGTCTACAAATACAGCGTTCGAAAAGTCACCCAAATCACTCCGAACTAGTCAGAAACATTTAAAATAATGTTTCTAAGCAATTCAATGTATCTGCAGTAAATCTGTTGTTTAAATTTCCAATAGTTTTCTTTTTCTCACTTTCTCCTGAAATGGCGCAGAAAATGAGCAAGTCTTGTGGCGTTTGTGGGACTGCATTACAATTACCACTACAGTGTGGCTAAAAGTATCATTGTTTTGGGCATTAAATGCAACAAGCAGGATAAATTCACATATAGAATGTGTGTTTTCAAACTTTTGATTTTTGACCCTTTTTGAGCGACAGCCACGCGGCTTAAGAAAAATGGCAAAATACGGCCATATTTTTTTCTCGAGGAAACAACCAAACAACAATTTTCCTGCATTTCAAATGCATCCTAAAGCACAGCAAATGCATCAGAAACGGTCTAGTTCTTAATGAAACCCTAACCCTAACCCTAGGTCGGGCACTTTGGGAACTCAAATACTGTATCAAAAACATGTCTACAAATACAGCGTTCGAAAAGTCTCCCAAATCACTCCGAACTAGTCAGAAACATTTAAAATAATGTTTCAAAGCAATTCAATGTATCTGCAGTAAATCTGTTGTTTAAATTTCCAATATTTTTCTTTTTCTCACTTTCTCCTGAAATGGCGCAGAAAATGAGCAAGTCTTGTGGCGTTTTTGGGACTGCATTACAATTACCAATACAGTGTGGCTAAAAGTATCATTGTTTTGGGCATTAAATGCAACAAGCATGATAAATTCACATACAGAATGTCTGTTTTCAAAATTTGATTTTTGACCCTTTTTCAGCGACAGCCGCGCGGCTTAAGAAAAATGGCAAAATACGGCCATATTTTTTTCTCGAGGAAACAACCAAACAACAATTTTCCTGCATTTCAAATGCATCCTAAAGCACAGCAAATGCATCAGAAACGGTCTAGTTCTTATTGAAACCCTAACCCTAACCCTAGGTCGGGCACTTTGGGAACTCAAATACTGTATCAAAAGCATGTCGACAAATACAGCGTTCGAAAAGTCTCCCAAATCACTCCGAACTAGTCAGAAACATTTAAAATAATGTTTCTAAGCAATTCAATGTATCTGCAGTAAATCTGTTGTTTAAATTTCCAATAGTTTTCTTTTTCTCACTTTCTCCTGAAATGGCGCAGAAAATGAGCAAGTCTTGTGGCGTTTGTGGGACTGCATTACAATTACCACTACAGTGTGGCTAAAAGTATCATTGTTTTGGGCATTAAATGCAACAAGCAGGATAAATTCACATACAGAATGTCTGTTTTCAAAATTTGATTTTTGACCCTTTTTCAGCGACAGCCGCGCGGCTTAAGAAAAATGGCAAAATACGGCCATATTTTTTTCTCGAGGAAACAACCAAACAACAATTTTCCTGCATTTCAAATGCATCCTAAAGCACAGCAAATGCATCAGAAACGGTCTAGTTCTTTTTGAAACCCTAACCCTAACCCTAGGTCGGGCACTTTGGGAACTCAAATACTGTATCAAAAACATGTCTACAAATACAGCGTTCGAAAAGTCACCCAAATCGCTCCCAACTAGTCAGAAACATTTAAAATAATGTTTCTAAGCAATTCAATGTATCTGCAGTGAATCTGTTGTTTAAATTTCCAATATTTTTCTTTTTCTCACTTTCTCCTGAAATGGCGCAGAAAATGAGCAAGTCTTGTGGCGTTTGTGGGACTGCATTACAATTGCCACTACAGTGTGGCTAAAAGTATCATTGTTTTGGGCATTAAATGCAACAAGCAGGATAAATTCACATACAGAATGTGTGTTTTCAAACTTTTGATTTTTGACCCTTTTTGAGCGACAGCCGCGCGGCTTAAGAAAAATGGCAAAATACGGCCATATTTTTTTCTCGAGGAAACAACCAAACAACAATTTTCCTGCATTTCAAATGCATCCTAAAGCACAGCAAATGCATCAGAAACGGTCTAGTTCTTATTGAAACCCTAACCCTAACCCTAGGTCGGGCACTTTGGGAACTCAAATACTGTATCAAAAACATGTCTACAAATACAGCGTTCGAAAAGTCACCCAAATCGCTCCCAACTAGTCAGAAACATTTAAATTAATGTTTCTAAGCAATTCAATGTATCTGCAGTGAATCTGTTGTTTAAATTTCCAATATTTTTCTTTTTCTCACTTTCTCCTGAAATGGCGCAGAAAATGAGCAAGTCTTGTGGCGTTTGTGGGACTGCATTACAATTACCACTACAGTGTTTCTAAAAGTATCATTGTTTTGGGCATTAAATGCAACAAGCAGGATAAATTCACATACAGAATGTGTGTTTTCAAACTTTTGATTTTTGACCCTTTTTGAGCGACAGCCGCGCGGCTTAAGAAAAATGGCAAAATACGGCCATATTTTTTTCTCGAGGATACAACCAAACAACAATTTTCCTGCATTTCAAATGCATCCTAAAGCACAGCAAATGCATCAGAAAATGTCTAGTTCTTTTTGAAACCCTAACCCTAACCCTAGGTCGGGCACTTTGGGAACTCAAATACTCTATCAAAAACATGTCTACAAATACAGCGTTCGAAAAGTCACCCAAATCGCTCCCAACTAGTCAGAAACATTTAAAATAATGTTTCTAAGCAATTCAATGTATCTACAGTGAATCTGTTGTTTAAATTTCCAATATTTTTCTTTTTCTCACTTTCTCCTGAAATGGCGCAGAAAATGAGCAAGTCTTGTGGCGTTTGTGGGACTGCATTACAATTACCACTACAGTGTGGCTAAAAGTATCATTGTTTTGGGCATTAAATGCAACAAGCAGGATAAATTCACATACAGAATGTCTGTTTTCAAAATTTGATTTTTGACCCTTTTTCAGCGACAGCCGCGCGGCTTAAGAAAAATGGCAAAATACGGCCATATTTTTTTCTCGAGGAAACAACCAAACAACAATTTTCCTGCATTTCAAATGCATCCTAAAGCACAGCAAATGCATCAGAAACGGTCTAGTTCTTATTGAAACCCTAACCCTAACCCTAGGTCGGGCACTTTGGGAACTCAAATACTGTATCAAAAACATGTCGACAAATACAGCGTTCGAAAAGTCTCCCAAATCACTCCGAACTAGTCAGAAACATTTAAAATAATGTTTCTAAGCAATTCAATGTATCTGCAGTAAATCTGTTGTTTAAATTTCCAATAGTTTTCTTTTTCTCACTTTCTCCTGAAATGGCGCAGAAAATGAGCAAGTCTTGTGGCGTTTTTGGGACTGCATTACAATTACCACTACAGTGTGGCTAAAAGTATCATTGTTTTGGGCATTAAATGCAACAAGCAGGATAAATTCACATACAGAATATCTGTTTTCAAAATTTGATTTTTGACCCTTTTTCAGCGACAGCCGCGCGGCTTAAGAAAAATGGCAAAATACGGCCATATTTTTTTCTCGAGGAAACAACCAAACAACAATTTTCCTGCATTTCAAATGCATTCTAAAGCACAGCAAATGCATCAGAAACGGTCTAGTTCTTATTGAAATCCTAACCCTAACCCTAGGTTGGGCACTTTGGGAACTCAAATACTGTATCAAAAACATGTCTACAAATACAGCGTTCGAAAAGTCACCCAAATCGCTCCCAACTAGTCAGAAACATTTAAAATAATGTTTCTAAGCAATTCAATGTATCTACAGAGAATCTGTTGTTTATATTTCCAATATTTTTCTTTTTCTCACTTTCTCCTGAAATGGCGCAGAAAATGAGAAAGTCTTGTGGCGTTTTTGGGACTGCATTACAATTACCACTACAGTGTGGCTAAAAGTATCATTGTTTTGGGCATTAAATGCAACAAGCAGGATAAATTCACATACAGAATGTGTGTTTTCAAACTTTTGATTTTTGACCCTTTTTGAGCGACAGCCGCGCGGCTTAAGAAAAATGGCAAAATACGGCCATATTTTTTTCTCGAGGAAACAACCAAACAACAATTTTCCTGCATTTCAAATGCATCCTAAAGCACAGCAAATGCATCAGAAACGGTCTAGTTCTTATTGAAACCCTAACCCTAACCCTAGGTCGGGCACTTTGGGAACTAAAATACTGTATCAAAAACATGTCTACAAATACAGCGTTCGAAAAGTCACCCAAATCGCTCCCAACTAGTCAGAAACATTTAAATTAATGTTTCTAAGCAATTCAATGTATCTGCAGTGAATCTGTTGTTTAAATTTCCAATATTTTTCTTTTTCTCACTTTCTCCTGAAATGGCGCAGAAAATGAGCAAGTCTTGTGGCGTTTGTGGGACTGCATTACAATTACCACTACAGTGTGGCTAAAAGTATCATTGTTTTGGGCATTAAATGCAACAAGCAGGATAAATTCACATACAGAATGTGTGTTTTCAAACTTTTGATTTTTGACCCTTTTTGAGCGACAGCCGCGCGGCTTAAGAAAAATGGCAAAATACGGCCATATTTTTTTCTCGAGGAAACAACCAAACAACAATTTTCCTGCATTTCAAATGCATCCTAAAGCACAGCAAATGCATCAGAAACGGTCTAGTTCTTATTGAAACCCTAACCCTAGGTCGGGCACTTTGGGAACTCAAATACTGTATCAAAAACATGTCTACAAATACAGCATTCGAAAAGTCACCCAAATCGCTCCCAACTAGTCAGAAACATTTAAAATAATGTTTCTAAGCAATTCAATGTATCTGCAGTGAATCTGTTGTTTAAATTTCCAATATTTTTCTTTTTCTCACTTTCTCCTGAAATGGCGCAGAAAATGAGCAAGTCTTGTGGCGTTTGTGGGACTGCATTACAATTACCACTACAGTGCGGCTAAAAGTATTATTGTTTTGGGCATTAAATGCAACAAGCAGGATAAATTCACATACAGAATGTGTGTTTTCAAACTTTTGATTTTTGACCCTTTTTGAGCGACAGCCGCGCGGCTAAAGAAAAATGGCAAAATACGGCCATATTTTTTTCTCGAGGAAACAACCAAACAACAATTTTCCTGCATTTCAAATGCATCCTAAAGCACAGCAAATGCATCAGAAACGGTCTAGTTCTTATTGAAACCCTAACCCTAACCCTAGGTCGGGCACTTTGGGAACTCAAACACTGTATCAAAAACATGTCTACAAATACAGCGTTCGAAAAGTCACCCAAATCGCTCCCAACTAGTCAGAAACATTTAAATTAATGTTTCTAAGCAATTCAATGTATCTGCAGTGAATCTGTTGTTTAAATTTCCAATATTTTTCTTTTTCTCACTTTCTCCTGAAATGGCGCAGAAAATGAGCAAGTCTTGTGGCGTTTGTGGGACTGCATTACAATTACCACTACAGTGTGGCTAAAAGTATCATTGTTTTGGGCATTAAATGCAACAAGCAGGATAAATTCACATACAGAATGTGTGTTTTCAAACTTTTGATTTTTGACCCTTTTTGAGCGACAGCCGCGCGGCTTAAGAAAAATGGCAAAATACGGCCATATTTTTTTCTCAAGGAAACAACCAAACAACAATTTTCCTGCATTTCAAATGCATCCTAAAGCACAGCAAATGCATCAGAAATGGTCTAGTTCTTATTGAAACCCTAACACTAATCCTAGGTCGGGCACTTTGGGAACTCAAATACTGTATCAAAAACATGTCTACAAATACAGCGTTCGAAAAGTCACCCAAATCGCTCCCAACTAGTCAGAAACATTTAAAATAATGTTTCTAAGCAATTCAATGTATCTACAGTGAATCTGTTGTTTAAATTTCCAATATTTTTCTTTTTCTCACTTTCTCCTGAAATGGCGCAGAAAATGAGCAAGTCTTGTGGCGTATGTGGGACTACATTACAATTACCACTACAGTGCGGCTAAAAGTATAATTGTTTTGGGCATTAAATGCAACAAGCAGGATAAATTCACATACAGAATGTGTGTTTTCAAACTTTTGATTTTTGACCCTTTTTGAGCGACAGCCACGCGGCTAAAGAAAAATGGCAAAATACGGCCATATTTTTTTCTCGAGGAAACAACCAAACAACAATTTTCCTGCATTTCAAATGCATACTAAAGCACAGCAAATGCATCAGAAACAGTCTAGTTCTTATTGAAACCCTAACCCTAACCCTAGGTCGGGCACTTTGGGAACTCAAATACTGTATCAAAAACATGTCTACAAATACAGCGTTCGAAAAGTCACCCAAATCGCTCCCAACTAGTCAGAAACATTTAAATTAATGTTTCTAAGCAATTCAATGTATCTGCAGTGAATCTGTTGTTTAAATTTCCAATATTTTTCTTTTTCTCACTTTCTCCTGAAATGGCGCAGAAAATGAGCAAGTCTTGTGGCGTTTGTGGGACTGCATTACAATTACCACTACAGTGTGGCTAAAAGTATCATTGTTTTGGGCATTAAATGCAACAAGCAAGATAAATTCACATACAGAATGTCTGTTTTCAAAATTTGATTTTTGACCCTTTTTCAGCGACAGCCGCGCGGCTTAAGAAAAATGGCAAAATACGGCCATATTTTTTTCTCGAGGAAACAACCAAACAACAATTTTCCTGCATTTCAAATGCATCCTAAAGCACAGCAAATGCATCAGAAACGGTCTAGTTCTTATTGAAACCCTAACCCTAACCCTAGGTCGGGCACTTTGGGAACTCAAATACTGTATCAAAAACATGTCGACAAATACAGCGTTCGAAAAGTCTCCCAAATCACTCCGAACTAGTCAGAAACATTTAAAATAATGTTTCTAAGCAATTCAATGTATCTGCAGTAAATCTGTTGTTTAAATTTCCAATATTTTTCTTTTTCTCACTTTCTCCTGAAATGGCGCAGAAAATGAGCAAGTCTTGTGGCGTATGTGGGACTACATTACAATTACCACTACAGTGCGGCTAAAAGTATTATTGTTTTGGGCATTAAATGCAACAAGCAGGATAAATTCACATACAGAATGTGTGTTTTCAAACTTTTGATTTTTGACCCTTTTTGAGCGACAGCCGCGCGGCTAAAGAAAAATGGCAAAATACGGCCATATTTTTTTCTCGAGGAAACAACCAAACAACAATTTTCCTGCATTTCAAATGCATCCTAAAGCACAGCAAATGCATCAGAAACGGTCTAGTTCTTATTGAAACCCTAACCCTAACCCTAGGTCGGGCACTTTGGGAACTCAAACACTGTATCAAAAACATGTCTACAAATACAGCGTTCGAAAAGTCACCCAAATCGCTCCCAACTAGTCAGAAACATTTAAATTAATGTTTCTAAGCAATTCAATGTATCTGCAGTGAATCTGTTGTTTAAATTTCCAATATTTTTCTTTTTCTCACTTTCTCCTGAAATGGCGCAGAAAATGAGCAAGTCTTGTGGCGTTTGTGGGACTGCATTACAATTACCACTACAGTGTGGCTAAAAGTATCATTGTTTTGGGCATTAAATGCAACAAGCAGGATAAATTCACATACAGAATGTGTGTTTTCAAACTTTTGATTTTTGACCCTTTTTGAGCGACAGCCGCGCGGCTTAAGAAAAATGGCAAAATACGGCCATATTTTTTTCTCAAGGAAACAACCAAACAACAATTTTCCTGCATTTCAAATGCATCCTAAAGCACAGCAAATGCATCAGAAATGGTCTAGTTCTTATTGAAACCCTAACACTAATCCTAGGTCGGGCACTTTGGGAACTCAAATACTGTATCAAAAACATGTCTACAAATACAGCGTTCGAAAAGTCACCCAAATCGCTCCCAACTAGTCAGAAACATTTAAAATAATGTTTCTAAGCAATTCAATGTATCTACAGTGAATCTGTTGTTTAAATTTCCAATATTTTTCTTTTTCTCACTTTCTCCTGAAATGGCGCAGAAAATGAGCAAGTCTTGTGGCGTATGTGGGACTACATTACAATTACCACTACAGTGCGGCTAAAAGTATAATTGTTTTGGGCATTAAATGCAACAAGCAGGATAAATTCACATACAGAATGTGTGTTTTCAAACTTTTGATTTTTGACCCTTTTTGAGCGACAGCCACGCGGCTAAAGAAAAATGGCAAAATACGGCCATATTTTTTTCTCGAGGAAACAACCAAACAACAATTTTCCTGCATTTCAAATGCATACTAAAGCACAGCAAATGCATCAGAAACAGTCTAGTTCTTATTGAAACCCTAACCCTAACCCTAGGTCGGGCACTTTGGGAACTCAAATACTGTATCAAAAACATGTCTACAAATACAGCGTTCGAAAAGTCACCCAAATCGCTCCCAACTAGTCAGAAACATTTAAATTAATGTTTCTAAGCAATTCAATGTATCTGCAGTGAATCTGTTGTTTAAATTTCCAATATTTTTCTTTTTCTCACTTTCTCCTGAAATGGCGCAGAAAATGAGCAAGTCTTGTGGCGTTTGTGGGACTGCATTACAATTACCACTACAGTGTGGCTAAAAGTATCATTGTTTTGGGCATTAAATGCAACAAGCAAGATAAATTCACATACAGAATGTCTGTTTTCAAAATTTGATTTTTGACCCTTTTTCAGCGACAGCCGCGCGGCTTAAGAAAAATGGCAAAATACGGCCATATTTTTTTCTCGAGGAAACAACCAAACAACAATTTTCCTGCATTTCAAATGCATCCTAAAGCACAGCAAATGCATCAGAAACGGTCTAGTTCTTATTGAAACCCTAACCCTAACCCTAGGTCGGGCACTTTGGGAACTCAAATACTGTATCAAAAACATGTCGACAAATACAGCGTTCGAAAAGTCTCCCAAATCACTCCGAACTAGTCAGAAACATTTAAAATAATGTTTCTAAGCAATTCAATGTATCTGCAGTAAATCTGTTGTTTAAATTTCCAATATTTTTCTTTTTCTCACTTTCTCCTGAAATGGCGCAGAAAATGAACAAGTCTTGTGGCGTATGTGGGACTACATTACAATTACCACTACAGTGCGGCTAAAAGTATAATTGTTTTGGGCATTAAATGCAACAAGCAGGATAAATTCACATACAGAATGTGTGTTTTCAAACTTTTGATTTTTGACCCTTTTTGAGCGACAGCCACGCGGCTAAAGAAAAATGGCAAAATACGGCCATATTTTTTTCTCGAGGAAACAACCAAACAACAATTTTCCTGCATTTCAAATGCATCCTAAAGCACAGCAAATGCATCAGAAACGGTCTAGTTCTTATTGAAACCCAAACCCTAACCCTAGGTCGGGCACTTTGGGAACTCAAATACTGTATCAAAAACATGTCTACAAATACAGCGTTCGAAAAGTCACCCAAATCGCTCCCAACTAGTCAGAAACATTTAAATTAATGTTTCTAAGCAATTCAATGTATCTGCAGTGAATCTGTTGTTTAAATTTCCAATATTTTTCTTTTTCTCACTTTCTCCTGAAATGGCGCAGAAAATGAGCAAGTCTTGTGGCATTTGTGGGACTGCATTACAATTACCACTACAGTGTGGCTAAAAGTATCATTGTTTTGGGCATTAAATGCAACAAGCAGGATAAATTCACATACAGAATGTGTGTTTTCAAAATTTGATTTTTGACCCTTTTTGAGCGACAGCCGCACGGCTTAAGAAAAATGGCAAAATACGGCCATATTTTTTTCTCGAGGAAACAACCAAACAACAATTTTCCTGCATTTCAAATGCATCCTAAAGCTCAGCAAATGCATCAGAAACGGTCTAGTTCTTAAAGAAACCCTAACCCTAACCCTAGGTCGGGCACTTTGGGAACTCAAATACTGTATCAAAAACATATCTACAAATACAGCGTTCGAAAAGTCTCCCAAATCACTCCGAACTAGTCAGAAACATTTAAAATAATCTTTCTAAGCAATTCAATGTATCTGCAGTAAATCTGTTGTTTAAATTTCCAATAGTTTTCTTTTTCTCACTTTCTCCTGAAATGGCGCAGAAAATGAGCAAGTCTTGTGGCGTTTTTGGGACTGCATTACAATTACCACTACAGTGTGGCTAAAAGTATCATTGTTTTGGGCATTAAATGCAACAAGCAGGATAAATTCACATACAGAATGTCTGTTTTCAAAATTTGATTTTTGACCCTTTTTCAGCGACAGCCGCGCGGCTTAAGAAAAATGGCAAAATACGGCCATATTTTTTTCTCGAGGAAACAACCAAACAACAATTTTCCTGCATTTCAAATGCATCCTAAAGCACAGCAAATGCATCAGAAACGGTCTAGTTCTTATTGAAACCCTAACCCTAACCCTAGGTCGGGCACTTTGGGAACTCAAATACTATATCAAAAACATGTCTACAAATACAGCGTTCGAAAAGTCACCCAAATCGCTCCCAACTAGTCAGAAACATTTAAAATAATGTTTCTAAGCAATTCAATGTATCTGCAGTAAATCTGTTGTTTAAATTTCCAATAGTTTTCTTTTTCTCACTTTCTCCTGAAATGGCGCAGAAAATGAACAAGTCTTGTTGCGTTTTTGGGACTGCATTACAATTACCACTACAGTGTGGCTAAAAGTATCATTGTTTTGGGCATTAAATGCAACAAGCAGGATAAATTCACATACAGAATGTCTGTTTTCAAAATTTGATTTTTGACCCTTTTTCAGCGACAGCCGCGCGGCTTAAGAAAAATGGCAAAATACGGCCATATTTTTTTCTCGAGGAAACAACCAAACAACAATTTTCCTGCATTTCAAATGCATCCTAAAGCACAGCAAATGCATCAGAAACGGTCTAGTTCTTATTGAAACCCTAACCCTAACCCTAGGTCGGGCACTTTGGGAACTCAAATACTGTATCAAAAACATGTCTACAAATACAGCGTTCGAAAAGTCACCCAAATCGCTCCCAACTAGTCAGAAACATTTAAAATAATGTTTCTAAGCAATTCAATGTATCTGCAGTGAATCTGTTGTTTAAATTACCAATATTTTTCTTTTTCTCACTTTCTCCTGAAATGGCGCAGAAAATGAGCAAGTCTTGTGGCGTTTGTGGAACTGCATTACAATTACCACTACAGTGTGGCTAAAAGTATCATTGTTTTGGGCATTAAATGCAACAAGCAGGATAAATTCACATACAGAATGTGTGTTTTCAAAATTTGATTTTTGACCCTTTTTGAGCGACAGCCGCACGGCTTAAGAAAAATGGCAAAATATGGCCATATTTTTTTCTCGAGGAAACAACCAAACAACAATTTTCCTGCATTTCAAATGCATCCTAAAGCTCAGCAAATGCATCAGAAACGGTCTAGTTCTTAATGAAACCCTAACCCTAACCCTAGGTCGGGCACTTTGGGAACTCAAATACTGTATCAAAAACATATCTACAAATACAGCGTTCGAAAAGTCACCCAAATCGCTCCCAACTAGTCAGAAACATTTAAATTAATGTTTCTAAGCAATTCAATGTATCTGCAGTGAATCTGTTGTTTAAATTTCCAATAGTTTTCTTTTTCTCACTTTCTCCTGAAATGGCGCAGAAAATGAGCAAGTCTTGTGGCGTTTTTGGGACTGCATTACAATTACCACTACAGTTTGGCTAAAAGTATCATTGTTTTGGGCATTAAATGCAACAAGCAGGATAAATTCACATACAGAATGTCTGTTTTCAAAATTTGATTTTTGACCCTTTTTCAGCGACAGCCGCTCGGCTTAAGAAAAATGGCAAAATACGGCCATATTTTTTTCTCGAGGAAACAACCAAACAACAATTTTCCTGCATTTCAAATGCATCCTAAAGCACAGCAAATGCATCAGAAACGGTCTAGATCTTTTTGAAACCCTAACCCTAACCCTAGGTCGGGCACTTTGGGAACTCAAATACTGTATCAAAAACATGTCTACAAATACAGCGTTCGAAAAGTCACCCAAATCACTCCGAACTAGTCAGAAACATTTAAAATAATGTTTCTAAGCAATTCAATGTATCTGCAGTAAATCTGTTGTTTAAATTTCCAATAGTTTTCTTTTTCTCACTTTCTCCTGAAATGGCGCAGAAAATGAGCAAGTCTTGTGGCGTTTGTGGGACTGCATTACAATTACCACTACAGTGTGGCTAAAAGTATCATTGTTTTGGGCATTAAATGCAACAAGCAGGATAAATTCACATATAGAATGTGTGTTTTCAAACTTTTGATTTTTGACCCTTTTTGAGCGACAGCCACGCGGCTTAAGAAAAATGGCAAAATACGGCCATATTTTTTTCTCGAGGAAACAACCAAACAACAATTTTCCTGCATTTCAAATGCATCCTAAAGCACAGCAAATGCATCAGAAACGGTCTAGTTCTTAATGAAACCCTAACCCTAACCCTAGGTCGGGCACTTTGGGAACTCAAATACTGTATCAAAAACATGTCTACAAATACAGCGTTCGAAAAGTCTCCCAAATCACTCCGAACTAGTCAGAAACATTTAAAATAATGTTTCTAAGCAATTCAATGTATCTGCAGTAAATCTGTTGTTTAAATTTCCAATATTTTTCTTTTTCTCACTTTCTCCTGAAATGGCGCAGAAAATGAGCAAGTCTTGTGGCGTTTTTGGGACTGCATTACAATTACCAATACAGTGTGGCTAAAAGTATCATTGTTTTGGGCATTAAATGCAACAAGCATGATAAATTCACATACAGAATGTCTGTTTTCAAAATTTGATTTTTGACCCTTTTTCAGCGACAGCCGCGCGGCTTAAGAAAAATGGCAAAATACGGCCATATTTTTTTCTCGAGGAAACAACCAAACAACAATTTTCCTGCATTTCAAATGCATCCTAAAGCACAGCAAATGCATCAGAAACGGTCTAGTTCTTATTGAAACCCTAACCCTAACCCTAGGTCGGGCACTTTGGGAACTCAAATACTGTATCAAAAGCATGTCGACAAATACAGCGTTCGAAAAGTCTCCCAAATCACTCCGAACTAGTCAGAAACATTTAAAATAATGTTTCTAAGCAATTCAATGTATCTGCAGTAAATCTGTTGTTTAAATTTCCAATAGTTTTCTTTTTCTCACTTTCTCCTGAAATGGCGCAGAAAATGAGCAAGTCTTGTGGCGTTTGTGGGACTGCATTACAATTACCACTACAGTGTGGCTAAAAGTATCATTGTTTTGGGCATTAAATGCAACAAGCAGGATAAATTCACATACAGAATGTCTGTTTTCAAAATTTGATTTTTGACCCTTTTTCAGCGACAGCCGCGCGGCTTAAGAAAAATGGCAAAATACGGCCATATTTTTTTCTCGAGGAAACAACCAAACAACAATTTTCCTGCATTTCAAATGCATCCTAAAGCACAGCAAATGCATCAGAAACGGTCTAGTTCTTTTTGAAACCCTAACCCTAACCCTAGGTCGGGCACTTTGGGAACTCAAATACTGTATCAAAAACATGTCTACAAATACAGCGTTCGAAAAGTCACCCAAATCGCTCCCAACTAGTCAGAAACATTTAAAATAATGTTTCTAAGCAATTCAATGTATCTGCAGTGAATCTGTTGTTTAAATTTCCAATATTTTTCTTTTTCTCACTTTCTCCTGAAATGGCGCAGAAAATGAGCAAGTCTTGTGGCGTTTGTGGGACTGCATTACAATTGCCACTACAGTGTGGCTAAAAGTATCATTGTTTTGGGCATTAAATGCAACAAGCAGGATAAATTCACATAAAGAATGTGTGTTTTCAAACTTTTGATTTTTGACCCTTTTTGAGCGACAGCCGCGCGGCTTAAGAAAAATGGCAAAATACGGCCATATTTTTTTCTCGAGGATACAACCAAACAACAATTTTCCTGCATTTCAAATGCATCCTAAAGCACAGCAAATGCATCAGAAAATGTCTAGTTCTTTTTGAAACCCTAACCCTAACCCTAGGTCGGGCACTTTGGGAACTCAAATACTGTATCAAAAACATGTCTACAAATACAGCGTTCGAAAAGTCACCCAAATCGCTCCCAACTAGTCAGAAACATTTAAAATAATGTTTCTAAGCAATTCAATGTATCTACAGTGAATCTGTTGTTTAAATTTCCAATATTTTTCTTTTTCTCACTTTCTCCTGAAATGGCGCAGAAAATGAGCAAGTCTTGTGGCGTATGTGGGACTACATTACAATTACCACTACAGTGCGGCTAAAAGTATAATTGTTTTGGGCATTAAATGCAACAAGCAGGATAAATTCACATACAGAATGTGTGTTTTCAAACTTTTGATTTTTGACCCTTTTTGAGCGACAGCCGCGCGGCTTAAGAAAAATGGCAAAATACGGCCATATTTTTTTCTCGAGGAAACAACCAAACAACAATTTTCCTGCATTTCAAATGCATCCTAAAGCACAGCAAATGCATCAGAAACGGTCTAGTTCTTATTGAAACCCTAACCCTAACCCTAGGTCGGGCACTTTGGGAACTCAAATACTGTATCAAAAACATGTCTACAAATACAGCGTTCGAAAAGTCACCCAAATCGCTCCCAACTAGTCAGAAACATTTAAATTAATGTTTCTAAGCAATTCAATGTATCTGCAGTGAATCTGTTGTTTAAATTTCCAATATTTTTCTTTTTCTCACTTTCTCCTGAAATGGCGCAGAAAATGAGCAAGTCTTGTGGCGTTTGTGGGACTGCATTACAATTACCACTACAGTGTTTCTAAAAGTATCATTGTTTTGGGCATTAAATGCAACAAGCAGGATAAATTCACATACAGAATGTGTGTTTTCAAACGTTTGATTTTTGACCCTTTTTGAGCGACAGCCGCGCGGCTTAAGAAAAATGGCAAAATACGGCCATATTTTTTTCTCGAGGATACAACCAAACAACAATTTTCCTGCATTTCAAATGCATCCTAAAGCACAGCAAATGCATCAGAAAATGTCTAGTTCTTTTTGAAACCCTAACCCTAACCCTAGGTCGGGCACTTTGGGAACTCAAATACTCTATCAAAAACATGTCTACAAATACAGCGTTCGAAAAGTCACCCAAATCGCTCCCAACTAGTCAGAAACATTTAAAATAATGTTTCTAAGCAATTCAATGTATCTACAGTGAATCTGTTGTTTAAATTTCCAATATTTTTCTTTTTCTCACTTTCTCCTGAAATGGCGCAGAAAATGAGCAAGTCTTGTGGCGTTTGTGG
The DNA here is from genome assembly GCF_055471065.1 of Atractosteus spatula. Classification (NCBI taxonomy): domain Eukaryota; kingdom Metazoa; phylum Chordata; class Actinopteri; order Semionotiformes; family Lepisosteidae; genus Atractosteus; species Atractosteus spatula. The sequence goes on from NC_142718.1 coordinate 29,651,913, forward strand.
GACTGCATTACAATTACCACTACAGTGTGGCTAAAAGTATCATTGTTTTGGGCATTAAATGCAACAAGCAGGATAAATTCACATACAGAATGTCTGTTTTCAAAATTTGATTTTTGACCCTTTTTCAGCGACAGCCGCGCGGCTTAAGAAAAATGGCAAAATACGGCCATATTTTTTTCTCGAGGAAACAACCAAACAACAATTTTCCTGCATTTCAAATGCATCCTAAAGCACAGCAAATGCATCAGAAACGGTCTAGTTCTTATTGAAACCCTAACCCTAACCCTAGGTCGGGCACTTTGGGAACTCAAATACTGTATCAAAAACATGTCGACAAATACAGCGTTCGAAAAGTCTCCCAAATCACTCCGAACTAGTCAGAAACATTTAAAATAATGTTTCTAAGCAATTCAATGTATCTGCAGTAAATCTGTTGTTTAAATTTCCAATAGTTTTCTTTTTCTCACTTTCTCCTGAAATGGCGCAGAAAATGAGCAAGTCTTGTGGCGTTTTTGGGACTGCATTACAATTACCACTACAGTGTGGCTAAAAGTATCATTGTTTTGGGCATTAAATGCAACAAGCAGGATAAATTCACATACAGAATATCTGTTTTCAAAATTTGATTTTTGACCCTTTTTCAGCGACAGCCGCGCGGCTTAAGAAAAATGGCAAAATACGGCCATATTTTTTTCTCGAGGAAACAACCAAACAACAATTTTCCTGCATTTCAAATGCATTCTAAAGCACAGCAAATGCATCAGAAACGGTCTAGTTCTTATTGAAATCCTAACCCTAACCCTAGGTTGGGCACTTTGGGAACTCAAATACTGTATCAAAAACATGTCTACAAATACAGCGTTCGAAAAGTCACCCAAATCGCTCCCAACTAGTCAGAAACATTTAAAATAATGTTTCTAAGCAATTCAATGTATCTACAGAGAATCTGTTGTTTATATTTCCAATATTTTTCTTTTTCTCACTTTCTCCTGAAATGGCGCAGAAAATGAGAAAGTCTTGTGGCGTTTTTGGGACTGCATTACAATTACCACTACAGTGTGGCTAAAAGTATCATTGTTTTGGGCATTAAATGCAACAAGCAGGATAAATTCACATACAGAATGTGTGTTTTCAAACTTTTGATTTTTGACCCTTTTTGAGCGACAGCCGCGCGGCTTAAGAAAAATGGCAAAATACGGCCATATTTTTTTCTCGAGGAAACAACCAAACAACAATTTTCCTGCATTTCAAATGCATCCTAAAGCACAGCAAATGCATCAGAAACGGTCTAGTTCTTATTGAAACCCTAACCCTAACCCTAGGTCGGGCACTTTGGGAACTAAAATACTGTATCAAAAACATGTCTACAAATACAGCGTTCGAAAAGTCACCCAAATCGCTCCCAACTAGTCAGAAACATTTAAATTAATGTTTCTAAGCAATTCAATGTATCTGCAGTGAATCTGTTGTTTAAATTTCCAATATTTTTCTTTTTCTCACTTTCTCCTGAAATGGCGCAGAAAATGAGCAAGTCTTGTGGCGTTTGTGGGACTGCATTACAATTACCACTACAGTGTGGCTAAAAGTATCATTGTTTTGGGCATTAAATGCAACAAGCAGGATAAATTCACATACAGAATGTGTGTTTTCAAACTTTTGATTTTTGACCCTTTTTGAGCGACAGCCGCGCGGCTTAAGAAAAATGGCAAAATACGGCCATATTTTTTTCTCGAGGAAACAACCAAACAACAATTTTCCTGCATTTCAAATGCATCCTAAAGCACAGCAAATGCATCAGAAACGGTCTAGTTCTTAATGAAACCCTAACCCTAACCCTAGGTCGGGCACTTTGGGAACTCAAATACTGTATCAAAAACATATCTACAAATACAGCGTTCGAAAAGTCACCCAAATCGCTCCCAACTAGTCAGAAACATTTAAATTAATGTTTCTAAGCAATTCAATGTATCTGCAGTGAATCTGTTGTTTAAATTTCCAATAGTTTTCTTTTTCTCACTTTCTCCTGAAATGGCGCAGAAAATGAGCAAGTCTTGTGGCGTTTTTGGGACTGCATTACAATTACCACTACAGTTTGGCTAAAAGTATCATTGTTTTGGGCATTAAATGCAACAAGCAGGATAAATTCACATACAGAATGTCTGTTTTCAAAATTTGATTTTTGACCCTTTTTCAGCGACAGCCGCTCGGCTTAAGAAAAATGGCAAAATACGGCCATATTTTTTTCTCGAGGAAACAACCAAACAACAATTTTCCTGCATTTCAAATGCATCCTAAAGCACAGCAAATGCATCAGAAACGGTCTAGATCTTTTTGAAACCCTAACCCTAACCCTAGGTCGGGCACTTTGGGAACTCAAATACTGTATCAAAAACATGTCTACAAATACAGCGTTCGAAAAGTCACCCAAATCACTCCGAACTAGTCAGAAACATTTAAAATAATGTTTCTAAGCAATTCAATGTATCTGCAGTAAATCTGTTGTTTAAATTTCCAATAGTTTTCTTTTTCTCACTTTCTCCTGAAATGGCGCAGAAAATGAGCAAGTCTTGTGGCGTTTGTGGGACTGCATTACAATTACCACTACAGTGTGGCTAAAAGTATCATTGTTTTGGGCATTAAATGCAACAAGCAGGATAAATTCACATATAGAATGTGTGTTTTCAAACTTTTGATTTTTGACCCTTTTTGAGCGACAGCCACGCGGCTTAAGAAAAATGGCAAAATACGGCCATATTTTTTTCTCGAGGAAACAACCAAACAACAATTTTCCTGCATTTCAAATGCATCCTAAAGCACAGCAAATGCATCAGAAACGGTCTAGTTCTTAATGAAACCCTAACCCTAACCCTAGGTCGGGCACTTTGGGAACTCAAATACTGTATCAAAAACATGTCTACAAATACAGCGTTCGAAAAGTCTCCCAAATCACTCCGAACTAGTCAGAAACATTTAAAATAATGTTTCAAAGCAATTCAATGTATCTGCAGTAAATCTGTTGTTTAAATTTCCAATATTTTTCTTTTTCTCACTTTCTCCTGAAATGGCGCAGAAAATGAGCAAGTCTTGTGGCGTTTTTGGGACTGCATTACAATTACCAATACAGTGTGGCTAAAAGTATCATTGTTTTGGGCATTAAATGCAACAAGCATGATAAATTCACATACAGAATGTCTGTTTTCAAAATTTGATTTTTGACCCTTTTTCAGCGACAGCCGCGCGGCTTAAGAAAAATGGCAAAATACGGCCATATTTTTTTCTCGAGGAAACAACCAAACAACAATTTTCCTGCATTTCAAATGCATCCTAAAGCACAGCAAATGCATCAGAAACGGTCTAGTTCTTATTGAAACCCTAACCCTAACCCTAGGTCGGGCACTTTGGGAACTCAAATACTGTATCAAAAGCATGTCGACAAATACAGCGTTCGAAAAGTCTCCCAAATCACTCCGAACTAGTCAGAAACATTTAAAATAATGTTTCTAAGCAATTCAATGTATCTGCAGTAAATCTGTTGTTTAAATTTCCAATAGTTTTCTTTTTCTCACTTTCTCCTGAAATGGCGCAGAAAATGAGCAAGTCTTGTGGCGTTTGTGGGACTGCATTACAATTACCACTACAGTGTGGCTAAAAGTATCATTGTTTTGGGCATTAAATGCAACAAGCAGGATAAATTCACATACAGAATGTCTGTTTTCAAAATTTGATTTTTGACCCTTTTTCAGCGACAGCCGCGCGGCTTAAGAAAAATGGCAAAATACGGCCATATTTTTTTCTCGAGGAAACAACCAAACAACAATTTTCCTGCATTTCAAATGCATCCTAAAGCACAGCAAATGCATCAGAAACGGTCTAGTTCTTTTTGAAACCCTAACCCTAACCCTAGGTCGGGCACTTTGGGAACTCAAATACTGTATCAAAAACATGTCTACAAATACAGCGTTCGAAAAGTCACCCAAATCGCTCCCAACTAGTCAGAAACATTTAAAATAATGTTTCTAAGCAATTCAATGTATCTGCAGTGAATCTGTTGTTTAAATTTCCAATATTTTTCTTTTTCTCACTTTCTCCTGAAATGGCGCAGAAAATGAGCAAGTCTTGTGGCGTTTGTGGGACTGCATTACAATTGCCACTACAGTGTGGCTAAAAGTATCATTGTTTTGGGCATTAAATGCAACAAGCAGGATAAATTCACATAAAGAATGTGTGTTTTCAAACTTTTGATTTTTGACCCTTTTTGAGCGACAGCCGCGCGGCTTAAGAAAAATGGCAAAATACGGCCATATTTTTTTCTCGAGGAAACAACCAAACAACAATTTTCCTGCATTTCAAATGCATCCTAAAGCACAGCAAATGCATCAGAAAATGTCTAGTTCTTTTTGAAACCCTAACCCTAACCCTAGGTCGGGCACTTTGGGAACTCAAATACTGTATCAAAAACATGTCTACAAATACAGCGTTCGAAAAGTCACCCAAATCGCTCCCAACTAGTCAGAAACATTTAAAATAATGTTTCTAAGCAATTCAATGTATCTACAGTGAATCTGTTGTTTAAATTTCCAATATTTTTCTTTTTCTCACTTTCTCCTGAAATGGCGCAGAAAATGAGCAAGTCTTGTGGCGTATGTGGGACTACATTACAATTACCACTACAGTGCGGCTAAAAGTATAATTGTTTTGGGCATTAAATGCAACAAGCAGGATAAATTCACATACAGAATGTGTGTTTTCAAACGTTTGATTTTTGACCCTTTTTGAGCGACAGCCGCGCGGCTTAAGAAAAATGGCAAAATACGGCCATATTTTTTTCTCGAGGAAACAACCAAACAACAATTTTCCTGCATTTCAAATGCATCCTAAAGCACAGCAAATGCATCAGAAAGAGTCTAGTTCTTATTGAAACCCTAACCCTAACCCTAGGTCGGGCACTTTGGGAACTCAAATACTGTATCAAAAACATGTCTACATATACAGCGTTCGAAAAGTCACCCAAATCGCTCCCAACTAGTCAGAAACATTTAAATTAATGTTTCTAAGCAATTCAATGTATCTGCAGTGAATCTGTTGTTTAAATTTCCAATATTTTTCTTTTTCTCACTTTCTCCTGAAATGGCGCAGAAAATGAGCAAGTCTTGTGGCGTATGTGGGACTACATTACAATTACCACTACAGTGCGGCTAAAAGTATAATTGTTTTGGGCATTAAATGCAACAAGCAGGATAAATTCACATACAGAATGTGTGTTTTCAAACTTTTGATTTTTGACCCTTTTTGAGCGACAGCCGCGCGGCTTAAGAAAAATGGCAAAATACGGCCATATTTTTTTCTCGAGGAAACAACCAAACAACAATTTTCCTGCATTTCAAATGCATCCTAAAGCACAGCAAATGCATCAGAAAGAGTCTAGTTCTTATTGAAACCCTAACCCTAACCCTAGGTCGGGCACTTTGGGAACTCAAATACTGTATCAAAAACATGTCTACATATACAGCGTTCGAAAAGTCACCCAAATCGCTCCCAACTAGTCAGAAACATTTAAATTAATGTTTCTAAGCAATTCAATGTATCTGCAGTGAATCTGTTGTTTAAATTTCCAATATTTTTCTTTTTCTCACTTTCTCCTGAAATGGCGCAGAAAATGAGCAAGTCTTGTGGCGTATGTGGGACTACATTACAATTACCACTACAGTGCGGCTAAAAGTATAATTGTTTTGGGCATTAAATGCAACAAGCAGGATAAATTCACATACAGAATGTGTGTTTTCAAACTTTTGATTTTTGACCCTTTTTGAGCGACAGCCGCGCGGCTTAAGAAAAATGGCAAAATACGGCCATATTTTTTTCTCGAGGAAACAACCAAACAACAATTTTCCTGCATTTCAAATGCATCCTAAAGCACAGCAAATGCATCAGAAAGAGTCTAGTTCTTATTGAAACCCTAACCCTAACCCTAGGTCGGGCACTTTGGGAACTCAAATACTGTATCAAAAACATGTCTACATATACAGCGTTCGAAAAGTCACCCAAATCGCTCCCAACTAGTCAGAAACATTTAAATTAATGTTTCTAAGCAATTCAATGTATCTGCAGTGAATCTGTTGTTTAAATTTCCAATATTTTTCTTTTTCTCACTTTCTCCTGAAATGGCGCAGAAAATGAGCAAGTCTTGTGGCGTTTGTGGGACTGCATTACAATTACCACTACAGTGTGGCTAAAAGTATCATTGTTTTGGGCATTAAATGCAACAAGCAGGATAAATTCACATACAGAATGTGTGTTTTCAAAATTTGATTTTTGACCCTTTTTGAGCGACAGCCGCACGGCTTAAGAAAAATGGCAAAATACGGCCATATTTTTTTCTCGAGGAAACAACCAAACAACAATTTTCCTGCATTTCAAATGCATCCTAAAGCTCAGCAAATGCATCAGAAACGGTCTAGTTCTTAATGAAACCCTAACCCTAACCCTAGGTCGGGCACTTTGGGAACTCAAATACTGTATCAAAAACATGTCGACAAATACAGCGTTCGAAAAGTCTCCCAAATCACTCCGAACTAGTCAGAAACATTTAAAATAATGTTTCTAAGCAATTCAATGTATCTGCAGTAAATCTGTTGTTTAAATTTCCAATAGTTTTCTTTTTCTCACTTTCTCCTGAAATGGCGCAGAAAATGAGCAAGTCTTGTGGCGTTTTTGGGACTGCATTACAATTACCACTACAGTGTGGCTAAAAGTATCATTGTTTTGGGCATTAAATGCAACAAGCAGGATAAATTCAGATACAGAATGTCTGTTTTCAAAATTTGATTTTTGACCCTTTTTCAGCGACAGCCGCGCGGCTTAAGAAAAATGGCAAAATACGGCCATATTTTTTTCTCGAGGAAACAACCAAACAACAATTTTCCTGCATTTCAAATGCATCCTAAAGCACAGCAAATGCATCAGAAACGGTCTAGTTCTTATTGAAATCCTAACCCTAACCCTAGGTCGGGCACTTTGGGAACTCAAATACTGTATCAAAAACATGTCTACAAATACAGCGTTCGAAAAGTCACCCAAATCGCTCCCAACTAGTCAGAAACATTTAAATTAATGTTTCTAAGCAATTCAATGTATCTGCAGTGAATCTGTTGTTTAAATTTCCAATATTTTTCTTTTTCTCACTTTCTCCTGAAATGGCGCAGAAAATGAGCAAGTCTTGTGGCGTTTGTGGGACTGCATTACAATTACCACTACAGTGTGGCTAAAAGTATCATTGTTTTGGGCATTAAATGCAACAAGCAGGATAAATTCACATACAGAATGTGTGTTTTCAAACTTTTGATTTTTGACCCTTTTTGAGCGACAGCCGCGCGGCTTAAGAAAAATGGCAAAATACGGCCATATTTTTTTCTCGAGGAAACAACCAAACAACAATTTTCCTGCATTTCAAATGCATCCTAAAGCACAGCAAATGCATCAGAAACGGTCTAGTTCTTATTGAAACCCTAACCCTAACCCTAGGTCGGGCACTTTGGGAACTCAAATACTGTATCAAAAACATGTCTACAAATACAGCGTTCGAAAAGTCACCCAAATCGCTCCCAACTAGTCAGAAACATTTAAATTAATGTTTCTAAGCAATTCAATGTATCTGCAGTGAATCTGTTGTTTAAATTTCCAATATTTTTCTTTTTCTCACTTTCTCCTGAAATGGCGCAGAAAATGAGCAAGTCTTGTGGCGTTTGTGGGACTGCATTACAATTACCACTACAGTGTTTCTAAAAGTATCATTGTTTTGGGCATTAAATGCAACAAGCAGGATAAATTCACATACAGAATGTGTGTTTTCAAACGTTTGATTTTTGACCCTTTTTGAGCGACAGCCGCGCGGCTTAAGAAAAATGGCAAAATACGGCCATATTTTTTTCTCGAGGATACAACCAAACAACAATTTTCCTGCATTTCAAATGCATCCTAAAGCACAGCAAATGCATCAGAAAATGTCTAGTTCTTTTTGAAACCCTAACCCTAACCCTAGGTCGGGCACTTTGGGAACTCAAATACTCTATCAAAAACATGTCTACAAATACAGCGTTCGAAAAGTCACCCAAATCGCTCCCAACTAGTCAGAAACATTTAAAATAATGTTTCTAAGCAATTCAATGTATCTACAGTGAATCTGTTGTTTAAATTTCCAATATTTTTCTTTTTCTCACTTTCTCCTGAAATGGCGCAGAAAATGAGCAAGTCTTGTGGCGTTTGTGGGACTGCATTACAATTACCACTACAGTGTGGCTAAAAGTATCATTGTTTTGGGCATTAAATGCAACAAGCAGGATAAATTCACATACAGAATGTCTGTTTTCAAAATTTGATTTTTGACCCTTTTTCAGCGACAGCCGCGCGGCTTAAGAAAAATGGCAAAATACGGCCATATTTTTTTCTCGAGGAAACAACCAAACAACAATTTTCCTGCATTTCAAATGCATCCTAAAGCACAGCAAATGCATCAGAAACGGTCTAGTTCTTATTGAAACCCTAACCCTAACCCTAGGTCGGGCACTTTGGGAACTCAAATACTGTATCAAAAACATGTCGACAAATACAGCGTTCGAAAAGTCTCCCAAATCACTCCGAACTAGTCAGAAACATTTAAAATAATGTTTCTAAGCAATTCAATGTATCTGCAGTAAATCTGTTGTTTAAATTTCCAATAGTTTTCTTTTTCTCACTTTCTCCTGAAATGGCGCAGAAAATGAGCAAGTCTTGTGGCGTTTGTGGAACTGCATTACAATTACCACTACAGTGTGGCTAAAAGTATCATTGTTTTGGGCATTAAATGCAACAAGCAGGATAAATTCACATACAGAATATCTGTTTTCAAAATTTGATTTTTGACCCTTTTTCAGCGACAGCCGCGCGGCTTAAGAAAAATGGCAAAATACGGCCATATTTTTTTCTCGAGGAAACAACCAAACAACAATTTTCCTGCATTTCAAATGCATTCTAAAGCACAGCAAATGCATCAGAAACGGTCTAGTTCTTATTGAAATCCTAACCCTAACCCTAGGTTGGGCACTTTGGGAACTCAAATACTGTATCAAAAACATGTCTACAAATACAGCGTTCGAAAAGTCACCCAAATCGCTCCCAACTAGTCAGAAACATTTAAAATAATGTTTCTAAGCAATTCAATGTATCTACAGAGAATCTGTTGTTTATATTTCCAATATTTTTCTTTTTCTCACTTTCTCCTGAAATGGCGCAGAAAATGAGAAAGTCTTGTGGCGTTTTTGGGACTGCATTACAATTACCACTACAGTGTGGCTAAAAGTATCATTGTTTTGGGCATTAAATGCAACAAGCAGGATAAATTCACATACAGAATGTGTGTTTTCAAACTTTTGATTTTTGACCCTTTTTGAGCGACAGCCGCGCGGCTTAAGAAAAATGGCAAAATACGGCCATATTTTTTTCTCGAGGAAACAACCAAACAACAATTTTCCTGCATTTCAAATGCATCCTAAAGCACAGCAAATGCATCAGAAACGGTCTAGTTCTTATTGAAACCCTAACCCTAACCCTAGGTCGGGCACTTTGGGAACTAAAATACTGTATCAAAAACATGTCTACAAATACAGCGTTCGAAAAGTCACCCAAATCGCTCCCAACTAGTCAGAAACATTTAAATTAATGTTTCTAAGCAATTCAATGTATCTGCAGTGAATCTGTTGTTTAAATTTCCAATATTTTTCTTTTTCTCACTTTCTCCTGAAATGGCGCAGAAAATGAGCAAGTCTTGTGGCGTTTGTGGGACTGCATTACAATTACCACTACAGTGTGGCTAAAAGTATCATTGTTTTGGGCATTAAATGCAACAAGCAGGATAAATTCACATACAGAATGTGTGTTTTCAAACTTTTGATTTTTGACCCTTTTTGAGCGACAGCCGCGCGGCTTAAGAAAAATGGCAAAATACGGCCATATTTTTTTCTCGAGGAAACAACCAAACAACAATTTTCCTGCATTTCAAATGCATCCTAAAGCACAGCAAATGCATCAGAAACGGTCTAGTTCTTATTGAAACCCTAACCCTAGGTCGGGCACTTTGGGAACTCAAATACTGTATCAAAAACATGTCTACAAATACAGCATTCGAAAAGTCACCCAAATCGCTCCCAACTAGTCAGAAACATTTAAAATAATGTTTCTAAGCAATTCAATGTATCTGCAGTGAATCTGTTGTTTAAATTTCCAATATTTTTCTTTTTCTCACTTTCTCCTGAAATGGCGCAGAAAATGAGCAAGTCTTGTGGCGTTTGTGGGACTGCATTACAATTACCACTACAGTGCGGCTAAAAGTATTATTGTTTTGGGCATTAAATGCAACAAGCAGGATAAATTCACATACAGAATGTGTGTTTTCAAACTTTTGATTTTTGACCCTTTTTGAGCGACAGCCGCGCGGCTAAAGAAAAATGGCAAAATACGGCCATATTTTTTTCTCGAGGAAACAACCAAACAACAATTTTCCTGCATTTCAAATGCATCCTAAAGCACAGCAAATGCATCAGAAACGGTCTAGTTCTTATTGAAACCCTAACCCTAACCCTAGGTCGGGCACTTTGGGAACTCAAATACTGTATCAAAAACATGTCTACAAATACAGCGTTCGAAAAGTCACCCAAATCGCTCCCAACTAGTCAGAAACATTTAAATTAATGTTTCTAAGCAATTCAATGTATCTGCAGTGAATCTGTTGTTTAAATTTCCAATATTTTTCTTTTTCTCACTTTCTCCTGAAATGGCGCAGAAAATGAGCAAGTCTTGTGGCGTTTGTGGGACTGCATTACAATTACCACTACAGTGTGGCTAAAAGTATCATTGTTTTGGGCATTAAATGCAACAAGCAGGATAAATTCACATACAGAATGTGTGTTTTCAAACTTTTGATTTTTGACCCTTTTTGAGCGACAGCCGCGCGGCTTAAGAAAAATGGCAAAATACGGCCATATTTTTTTCTCAAGGAAACAACCAAACAACAATTTTCCTGCATTTCAAATGCATCCTAAAGCACAGCAAATGCATCAGAAATGGTCTAGTTCTTATTGAAACCCTAACACTAATCCTAGGTCGGGCACTTTGGGAACTCAAATACTGTATCAAAAACATGTCTACATATACAGCGTTCGAAAAGTCACCCAAATCGCTCCCAACTAGTCAGAAACATTTAAATTAATGTTTCTAAGCAATTCAATGTATCTGCAGTGAATCTGTTGTTTAAATTTCCAATAGTTTTCTTTTTCTCACTTTCTCCTGAAATGGCGCAGAAAATGAGCAAGTCTTGTGGCGTTTTTGGGACTGCATTACAATTACCACTACAGTTTGGCTAAAAGTATCATTGTTTTGGGCATTAAATGCAACAAGCAGGATAAATTCACATACAGAATGTCTGTTTTCAAAATTTGATTTTTGACCCTTTTTCAGCGACAGCCGCTCGGCTTAAGAAAAATGGCAAAATACGGCCATATTTTTTTCTCGAGGAAACAACCAAACAACAATTTTCCTGCATTTCAAATGCATCCTAAAGCACAGCAAATGCATCAGAAACGGTCTAGTTCTTTTTGAAACCCTAACCCTAACCCTAGGTCGGGCACTTTGGGAACTCAAATACTGTATCAAAAACATGTCTACAAATACAGCGTTCGAAAAGTCACCCAAATCGCTCCCAACTAGTCAGAAACATTTAAAATAATGTTTCTAAGCAATTCAATGTATCTGCAGTGAATCTGTTGTTTAAATTTCCAATATTTTTCTTTTTCTCACTTTCTCCTGAAATGGCGCAGAAAATGAGCAAGTCTTGTGGCGTTTGTGGGACTGCATTACAATTGCCACTACAGTGTGGCTAAAAGTATCATTGTTTTGGGCATTAAATGCAACAAGCAGGATAAATTCACATAAAGAATGTGTGTTTTCAAACTTTTGATTTTTGACCCTTTTTGAGCGACAGCCGCGCGGCTTAAGAAAAATGGCAAAATACGGCCATATTTTTTTCTCGAGGAAACAACCAAACAACAATTTTCCTGCATTTCAAATGCATCCTAAAGCACAGCAAATGCATCAGAAAATGTCTAGTTCTTTTTGAAACCCTAACCCTAACCCTAGGTCGGGCACTTTGGGAACTCAAATACTGTATCAAAAACATGTCTACAAATACAGCGTTCGAAAAGTCACCCAAATCGCTCCCAACTAGTCAGAAACATTTAAAATAATGTTTCTAAGCAATTCAATGTATCTACAGTGAATCTGTTGTTTAAATTTCCAATATTTTTCTT